>NC_068382.1:20420570-20488526 GCF_023724105.1 Carassius gibelio
ACAGGCTCTCGCTCACCTTAAGGTCTCTGTGCACGATGTCATGCTGGTGAATGTGATTGACACTCTCCAGGATCTGATTGATGCACTGGCTGAAAAACAGAATAATAAATCAATCAGTGGCAGAGAAAGATCATAAGGATATGTGAGGGGGTGAGATAAGGCTAAATATCGATTTTAACCTTTTATTTTTACTGTATACCAAAATCGGTTCCATCATATTGACATTCTTTTTCTTAATTTTGCCATCTGTGAAAAGTGTAGTTTTACACATGGAGCAATTTTATAGTGTTTGTGTGCGTGTTGTCTTTTTTAACACTTGACAGCCCGTTTAATGCTTCTTTCATTGTAAGAAAAAGCTCAAAGATTCTTCACAATTTCTCCTTTTTTGTCCCAAAGAGAAAAAAAAACATATGGGTAGAGAACAACATTTTCATTTTTGGGCGAACAATGCCTTTAAAAATACACTACATTTGAAGAGTATTCTGCAGTTGATATCATATATCATGTTGTGATGTTAAAATAACCATTTATAAAATTGCCAAACCATAAATGCTTCCACAAAAATAAATCATATTAAACCACATTACCAAAAAACTGTTATACAGTCTTATATTATACAGTAATTATGTAAAGAAATAAAGTCTATAATTTAAATGCATTAATTATAATAAATGCTCAACCAAAATAAACTGATTACAGTAAAGTGGCTGGACAATTCAATTAAGCAATTCAATTAAACACCATGACTGGATAATTGATATTAATGTACTTTTGCTACTTTAACACTGAGCTGGGGTCAAGTGTAATGACTGAAGCACAAGGTAAGCTGAGCAGGGGATTGTGGGATAGCTGGGGTGGGCATTACTCTTGGAAAAGCACCTCACTCTCTGACAGGCACACAGACACACACATGCATGCATACACACACACACACACACGCGCACACACACACACACGCACACACGCACGCACGGACACACGCGTTATCTCATCCCTCTTAAAACTGTAATCCTATAACAGAATGTTAGAGAGGCCTAACCAGGACAGATGAACCACAATGTGTTTGTGTGTGTGTTGCTGTGGTGTCATGCTGCCTTATAGATACTTAGAATTAATGTGAAATTCTCCATGACTGTCTTTAGATCCTTATTGAATTTGTTCTGAGGAAATGGCACAGATGATGGTTAGGACATAATTGCATTCAATAGACCTTAATACATGGGCTTTAGCAAAACAGTTGGATAGCTTAGTAGTATAGTATAGCATAGCATAGTATAGTATTTAGTATAATATTTTTAAATAAGTATTTCTATATTATATTGCATTTTATTAACTTGCCAGTTGCTGACTCGTACTGTGTATTTTAATTGCCATTTAAATTATATTAGTAAGCAAACCACCTCTTTTGCTATAATATTACTTAAAACAATATGATGTATGAATCATTTTAACATAGTAATGATATTACATTATTTTACTTTATTTTATAAACTTGGCAAGTGCAGACTGCTATTTAAATCATTATATTACTAAGCTATCCATTTGTTTTGCCATAACATGACAACACAACTTTTTTAAAATAATCATTTAAATTGAGTGATATTATATTACGTTATTTTATAACTTGATGAAAGTGCGAATATGTTGTCCTAACTAGGTGAAGAGTCACTTTACCATGCCTTGTTAGGACATGTCACAAGGAACAAAAAATGAGTACACGAGATAAGAAAGTAGGCTGGAAAAGGCTGAGTATATTAATATTACAAAAGAAAACAGAAGCTATTTGCCCAAATTTGGTTAAATTTTAAGCCCAGCATTCCATTTTCAGGACCGCACAAATCCAACTGGACACAAAAGACCTGTCTCTGTCTCACTCAAGTATATGCACACACACAAATAAGACAGCTGATTTCTTTACAAAACTACTCGTTTTTTTCCCCACTCACCCTCTTTTTATTTGTCTTTACCTATGTAATGTAATCAAAGCTTAGAAGCTAAATTGGCATCATGCAACTCTTATTAACGCATTAAAACACAGCTAACTGCTGGAGGGTGTTTGTGTTGGATGCCTGGGGCTTTAACTTGGAGTCAAGAGTCCCTTAGAGACTAACACACTCACTGCTGGTGCCTGAAGACACTGTTCAAATTGTGCTATTTCTGTGCTACTGGAGTTTCCATTATGAGAAACCGGTTTAGAAAGAATCTTAATGTTTGCCGCTTAGTGCCAGTGCTGTTTGTGCTGCAGAAGTGATGCACAGGAGGGGCCAACGGAGGCCAAATGGATGCGTTTTTTTCTTTGGCACCTGTTGATTGCCAGTTCTGCAGCTCCACCATCCTTAAAGGATCTCAGTTTTTTTCTGCACAGAAGGGATCATCCTCTTTCTGTGCTTTTGAATCAGATGTAAGTGTGTGTGTGTGTGTGTGTGTGTGTGTATGCGTGACCTGCTCACTGCAGGCTGCAGCACAGTAACCACAGCAACAGTAAATTGGAGAGCCCACCTTGCGTCAGCTTCACTGTAATACTCTCTGGCGACGATGTCCTCAAACAGCTCCCCCCCAGTCACACTGCGGAAAGAGAGAAAGAAAAAATAAAACAGCGAAACAAGGGATGAGAGAGTGGTGCGTGCTGGGGTTTGGGATAATTTGGTCAGCAGCAAGAGGCAGAACTGACACCTATATAAACATGATCGCAAATGTATGTGATGCTGCAGTAAAACATGTATGGTCTGATAAGGATATTCTGTGTATATTATCGGATTCAGGGATGCAGTTATAATTTTACCACAGTAAAATTACAAAGTTACCAGAGTTTAACTGTTGTAATCGGTGGCATTTAAGCCAAAACTGGTACATTTCACTAAAATATATATCTCACTAAAAACACAAAAATGGCAGTAATAATAATAATTGCAATTAACGTACAATATATTTAATAATAATAATAATAATAATAATAATACCAATAATAATACATTTTTCATTTAATTTAATAAATTATGATAAAATTCTATTTTAGCGTAAATATATAAATATATATATACACATATGTAAATAATGTTATTTTAAATAGTAGTAAGTATTAATATTAGTAATATTATAGTATAGTAGTAATATTGCTTAATATATGAGGATGGAGTGCAGTTGGCACTGAGGTGAGCATGAGACACATAAAAGGAACATTAGTAACATAGCCTTTGTTCCACATAAATTGAGCTCCACAGTGATGCCTGGAAAAATCTAAGTAAACTGGACTGGTGATCCCAGGCCACAATCACAGAAACAACCATCTTGACAGCACTAAATCGCATTTATAGGGCCACCAAGAAATGTCTACCCATCAATTCTGCTGGCAGATCCCTTAAAATTTGAAGGATATATTTTTGACACCTGGGAAAGTGCGTACAAGGTGTTTTTGTCAAATATATTTCAGCTGCATTTATCTGCCTGCAGGAATGGGGCCTCTAGCATAATTCACTGGAACAAAATGTCTCGGATTTGATAACTTGTCCATCCTCATTCAAAAAAAGGGAAGTACCCTACAGCTATTGAGAATTATAAACTCTCCTGAATACAGAAACTAGCTCCATTTCAAAATATGTCATTATAATTATTATTTATATACAATTCTAGTTTTTATTAATCATTTTAATGGTTAGCTGTTATTTTTTATTTTCAGTATTTAGTAATTCTTTGTAAATTGCTTTTGTCACTTTATTTTTGTATATATATATATTACTAAGGCTGCTCCGAATACCATTTTTTGAGCTTCGGTAGTAATCAACACCAAATATTCAAAGCCTCGGAGAGGAGGGCTAAACATTTCTCTCTCTAATAAAGGCCGGCATTTCTGTGTGTCTGTCTATCTGTTTTCATTTTTATTATTTCGAGAAGCATTCATCCAATCGACTTCACGTGTGGTTGCTGCGGACCCAAGGGAGTGCAGTGATGTATTTTGGTGGAATATGGTTTAATATTAATTCAAACACGTTCAGAATTAATAAACTTTTAATAAACTACAGAACAGCGTGACAAGGAAGCGGCGTGCCTCATGTGGGCGGGGCTTATATGCTCCGATAACGTCCACTGCACTAGTGATACAAAACACACAGTTCTGTTAAGAGCAATACTGTTAATAGACAAATTATTATTAGGCTGGGCTACTGTAAAAAAAAAAAAAAAAAAAGTTTATGGCTGCCGTATTTGCAAGTATTTTCCAAGCAAATTAAGTGCACGGTTTTATCATGTGTAAAATAACTGATTAACATGTTATTTTTAACATGATTAACTTTATTATTTAGGTTTAGTAATTGTAGTACTCATAACTTTTTTCAATTAGTTGCAAAACAGCATTTCTATATACTGTATTTTATTTGAGCTTAATTTCAATTACCACAAACAAAGATGCCTTCTTTTTGCGGAATTCTTTAAGAAAAAACAAATCCTTCAATACTGAAAAATGCAGTGTTGTGTTACTGCCGAATGTAGAATGTTTTAAATTTGTTTAATTAGTAGATTTCATTTCAGTTACAATGGTGTCTTAAAAGGCAGTTTCCTATGTAGGTAGTGAGGTAGCTCACTCGATTTGAAACTGAACCTATAGAATTATGTTTCAAGTTACAGTGATATACTGCTGAGTCACACAGCACAGGTGTGTGTTTGTGTGTGTGAGTGTGTTTCGGTCATACTCACAGGTCAAAGACCAGGTAATGGAAACCTTCTTCTGAGATGCTTTCATGGAGCCGAACTGGGGTTGAAAAGATAACAGGAGAATCCGCATTAAACAACATCTACACAGAGATGCATTATGAAAGCACATTATTATAATGAGAGGGACATCTTGAGCATTCTTCACTCTATCACACAGTATTCATGACATCTGATGAGAACATACGGCATACGTCCAATTACATGCTATTATAGTGATGCTTACAGTTACGAAGCACGTTTTCAGGCTTAAGTTAACCATAATGAGCACATGGCGAAATTAAATAACACAAAGAGGATCCATCGAAAAGAGAGAGAGAGAGAGGATGGATGACAAGCTCACTTATGTACACAAGCCGCATGTCACGTAGACAGTGACACACACCGAGTGTATTGGGTTGGGGGTTGGATGGAGAAAGAGAGAGTGAGAGAGAGAGAGAAATAAGGAGAGAGAGTTGAGTAAACACTGCCCAGAATAGCAGAGGCCTTATGAGAGCGCTGAGAGAAAGAGCAACATAGCAACTAGTTGAAGGAGGGAAGGAAAGAGACGGAGGATAAATAATAAAGGGACTGGGGGAAATCTGATGCTGGAAAATACATATATTAGATAAATTACTTCTACATTATTAGAGTAATGCAGCGAGTCAATAGCCCTCAGAGTGATTGTTTGACAAGCAAGGCCCTAGCATGTTGACACTGGTACTACAAACACGAGCCACGATCATGCCATTAATTACAGAAGCTCCAGTTTAATAAAGTCCAAAACATTCAGAGAGAGGTCAAACAATGGAAATTGGCATCTGCACTTAATATCTGTAGAGTAAGGTATATCAATATTTAGCAAAAAACAAATGTCTGAACTGGCAGAACCGGAAGGCACTAAGATTTGAGAGAACAGAAATAGGTTCGGCTATAATAAAATTGGGTATATTTAAGGTGAAGTTCATTTGGTGATTTTTCACAAGTTTGGAAATTACACATTTCGCCTCTATTTTTTATTTACTCCTATATCTTCTATATCTACCATATTTTTCTTTTTATAATTATGAGCATTATCATTACACACATCACCTTCCTTAAAATATTTGTAATTTAATAATAATAGTTAATTTGAAGTGTTTAATAACTGCAAAAATAATGACTATTTAATATGATGATTAGTATTTTTAATATAATGTATTGCTGACAGAGAACATTTTACAAACTATAGTAAATTACAAACAAACACATGACTATCTGAGTGAAAGAGAGATATCCATTAGTGTGTGCCAACTGTGCCAGTAGCGATGAGCACTCAGTCCTCTCTCCTCTTTAACCTTTCAGACTGTCTCTCTCTCTTTCCATCTCTCCTCCTTCATTGGCTCTATTGTTTAGCACTTATGTGCAGCCCAAGCAGAAAACATGACAAGCTGTCCACTTGAGGAGAGAAGACAGAAGGGAAAGTGAAGGAGAGGGAGACCGATACAGGTGATGAAGCAGGATAAAGGTGATGCCATCGCCAGAGGGGGAACAGAAATGAGAATAAGAAAACACATTGGATGGAAAGGCGGTGGGATAGTGGGAAAAAAAGAGGAAGGAGTGAGACATGGAGAATGGAGGAGAAAGAAACTGGATAGGAGTGTGAAGTTGAGGTCAGTGTGGGATACGATTCAAAAGGTTTGGAAGATGCCAGACAGTAGAACTACATAGAAGTAAAAGACAGCGGATGTAACTTAGATGAGTTATATAACATTAAATGTAGGGATGTAACGATTAACCGCGAGCCGGTAGAAAAACTATTCAATCATGTGATCGGTTGAGATGCCAAACAAGTCGCAATACAACTCGAATTAGGGAAGCACCGATATACATTGGCCGATGACTAATGCGCATCTAGTCAGTAAAGCCGGTTATCTATTTAGCGGTAAATTCCATCAGGTGCGTGATTTCACAGAGAGCAGCTGCGCAAATCAATGGTGATAATGAACATGGATTTGCGCAGCTTGTCAATTAACAACGGCATTGTGTAGTAACAGCTGCTCTAGGTGAAATCACGCACCTGATGGAATTTACCGCTGATTAGATAGACGGCTTTACTGACGAGATGTGCATTAATCATCGGCCGATATATATCGGTGCACCCCTAACTGGAATAGTAGTTTATATGAATGTATCTCTGTGGGGAACTTTAGAAAAGATCTTGCCTCTGAACAATGCACATTTAAGTAGTGTTCATAAGCAGCTCTGTTTGTTTACAGCGGTAACCTAGGAAACACTATCATTGCTATTCATAAGCGCCACCTGCTGTCAGAGAGTGAATCTGCATCTCGTTCAGTTCGTCTGCTGAATCATTCAGATAAGTTTTATATAGTATGGTTTCACAAAACTAAAGTCAGACCATTCTGCTTTTGCTTCACATTTAGAAATTATACAGTCTAATTTAGATTAGAAACTACTCATGCTGCATGTATACTGCAGGTTTGTTTGGTTACCTCTTATTTAAAATGGAAAGAATACAGGCAAAGCTTTAGTTTGTTCATATTAAGAGATTTCATTTATTTGTGTAACTTACTCGTTTGATTTGGGGTTTGTTTTAAAATTTCAATTTCACAAAGAAACGTGCAGCAATAGCCTAATAAAACGACACCTTTAAAATTGCGAAAGGTGAACTTTTAACTTTATATTAATCACCCAAGCAGGCAAAAGCAATAACCTCAAAATATATATCAGGGATTGTGTTACAGAAACTTTCTGTCTCAAATCTTCTGTCCTAAATGAGATCCTTACTGAAATCACCATGGTTACCAAACAGATAAGACAGGCTTCTAGCGTTGGATGTTTCTGTAACACGGCCCCAGGGGTATAAATATATATCACAGTTTGACTTATTATCACGGTAGCATAGACTATATCACAATGTGGTTATTTTTGTTGAAAAGTAATAAAGAGAAATGGCTTATATTTTAATAACCATGATCCAAGTAAATATTCCAGTGAGATCCTTCCATTTAATTATTCTCTCTTATGATTTGATACTTGATGAACATGAAGCAAAAGATAAGTTCACCTATAATTAACGAACATCTAATATAATTTGCGTTATACCATATTTCAACCAGGTATGTTTTTCTTTATCTTCTTAATGGTTTTCTTCTATTGCCGTGCTTCAGAGCTCATTGGTGATAATGACGGTATTTGGGCTGAACTGCTGCCCACCAGCATCTCCCACCTCAGCAGTTATTTATAGAGCTCCACTCCTCTTCTTTCCCTCTCCATCTCTCTCTGCTGATCTCTCCATCCCTCTACCTTCACCTCTTTCTTTGTCGCCATCGCCCCCATATCGATGGCTCTGCTTGTTTTTTTTTTCAGTTGTTTTTCTCTCTCAGGTCTTCTCCTCATTCTATCAATCAGTCTCTGCCACTTTCTGTCCCCACTCATCCTTCTAATTCCCTCATTGCCTTGTTTTTCATTCTCCTACTGCTGCCTACTCAATTCTGCCCTTTATTAGCTAATTTTCCTCCTCAAAGTTCTTATTTTTTTCTTTAGTTCACACATTCTTTAAGACAATGACTTGTGAGAGGCTGTTCCGCTGGACATTGTATGTTTTGCTGCAAGAATACTTCAACCTAATTCAGTCACAGTCATCTCTGGCACCAGCTTACACACACACACACACACACACACACACACACACACACACACACACACAGTCATAAACACTCACACAGCTGCAGATGCTCACAGCGTCAAACTCACATGTTCACAACCATTTGAAAGTTTAAACTAAATTGAATCATTTAAACATTAGGGTGAATAAGAGTTTTTATGTTTTTGAAACATGTATGTTATGCTCATCAAGGTTGCATTTTAGGATAAACAATACAGATTTTTTTTTAAACGTAATTTGTTGCTCTGATGGCAAGGCTGAATTTTCACCATCATTACTCCAGTCTTCAGTGTCACATGATCCTTTAGAAATTATTATAATATGCTGATTTGGTCCTGAAGAAACATTTCTTATTAATGTTGAAAACAGTTGTGGAAACGGTGACATTTTTTTTAGGATTTATTGATGAATATAAAAAGTCAAAACAGAATTTATTTGAGATGGAAATCTTTTTCCCTGTCACTTTTGATCAATTTAATGTGTCTTTGCTGAATAAAATAATATTTATTTTTTAAATCTTACAGACCCCAAACTGTATGTTACTGTATGTTTTATTACAAAATTATATAAAGACTTAATGAAGTTTGTACACAAAAAATACATTGTGCATTAATATTTCTTTCCAAAACCATTTTTAAAGGACAAGATGAACTAGAAAAGCAGCTAAAACATCCCATGATGCACCATATGAGGTTTGTTGAGAGAATGATTAGAATGAGTAGAGCTGGGTCATGAAATAGTCATGATCCTGAAGCTCAAAGATAAAATAGTTTTTATTTGTTAAACAGTTTTAGAACTCAAAAATATCATACTTCAAATATTCTCTTTTAATAGTTTTAATGGCTTTACTGTTATTCTAAAATAAAAATAAAAAAAGTAAATAAAAAAAAAGAAAATGAGCATAATGAGGATCAAGCTCACCGATATTGGGGTGTTTGAGTAGACGACAGATTCGGGCTTCACGTTCCAGTTTCTGATGATCTTCAGAGGACAGAGAGAGAGAAAGAGAGAAGCAGGTTAGATATTTGAGATGGCTGATTGCTTGTTCTCACAGCTATAAAATAAGAGGGATATATCATCTGAGGTGCAAGCAGCTCTGTCCTCTCCTCCAAGAAGAGAGAACATTTTTCCACAGGTGTCATAGATGTGAAACGCAATGATGGAGAGGTAAGGGGGATAAACAATTCAGAGAGATAATAAAATAAAATAAAAATGTAGATCTACAATTTACATGCAGAAAATGTATTCTAATTGTATTGGCAAAGCACAAAAAAACTGCAGAAACATATCCCAAGTTAACCAGGGTCTGCACATTTGGTCCTGTCATGATAAGACACTGTACATTTTGTGTGTGTGTGTGTGTGTGTGTGTTTGTTTGTAACAGTGGGTGTGATGTTCAAGCTAATCTAAGGCTTATTACTGAAACTTGTAATATAGTTGTGTGTGAGCTCAAAGGATGAATGTTGTGTAAAATTAAACAAACAAGCCCGAGGGCTCATATTCTCACACTTGCACCACACACACCACAAGTGCGGAGAGACTAAATAGCAGGCTCAATGTCTTGACGGGGGTTTATTCATCCTCCCAGTGTAAAGATCACCCACTATGCACTGCTGGAGGCCAGTAACATTGGATGTGATTCATATTTTAAAAGAAAATAATAGGCTTTAATGTCAAATAAACAATGTTTTGACAGATTATATTCAGACGGGCTATGCTAGCTTTCATATTTTGCTTACAAGACTTTGCAGATCAAACTGCATTAAAAAAATATTTTAAATCACCATTTTTATCTGGCTTTCCAGCTCTAAAAAGATCTAAACATCCTCAAAACTTGATCAATTTAATTTCAAAATGATAAATTACCCAATTGGCAAAAGGCTTTGTTTAAAAACATTTGATACATTTATGCAAAATAACAGAGAAAAGTGAAAAAAGCAAGCTATATTTTCACATAATTGTAATGTAGAAACACACATCTCCTGTAAAGCTGCTTTGAAACGGTATGTTTTATGAAAAGTGCTATTCAAAACATAAATGAATTAAAGTGCCCCATTATTAATAAATAATGGGATCCCAAAAGAAAGAACTGACTAAACCGTGTAGCCAGTAATTTGAATCCCACTTCTGTGATGGCTACACGTCATGGGTTAACACATTTGCATAATCCCCACCTATGTTCTACATTGGCTGTCCGCTAACAACTTGACCCGCCCTCACAGTATCTTGTTTGTGTGGTTAACATCATGTTGAGAATACCCTATAAAGGTAAATTTGTTTTATTTTTTGACTTCCTAAAGATAAGACCGCAAAGAATCAGTGGTTCATTAATTTTCTCCACTGTACAACAGCAGAACAATCCCAATTTTTCTTTGTGTTCCCGTCATTTTACTGCTGACTGCTTCTCTAAATATTAGGGAATTCAATGCGGTATTCACAAAATTCTTTTGAAAGATTGGTTTAGTACCGAATTTGGACCAGGTGGCTCCACTAAATCACAACCTACTGTAAAAGTATGATAAATAATAGATGTTTATATGTTTTATTGAGTGTTTAAAATATACAACTATACCAATGTGTGTATTGTTTCCAACATGCGCTGTACACTGTAGACCAATCACAACAGACTGGGCAATCTGACCAATCAGAGCAGAGTATGTTCATGGAAAGGAGGGGTTTAGAGAGACTGAATCTTAGAACTGCTTCCAATGAATCATTTGCGAATGGAAGTGAAAAATTAGGTGACATCAAACGCATATTTTGGGGAAACCCAACATTTTTTTTTGACCTTGCATGCATGTAAACCTATTTTAGGAGACAAAACATGGCATAATAGGGGCACTTTAATTATTAGTGAACACTAATCTGATTTAACTGATCTTGTCTTGGCAACAACATAAAATACATTTGCTAAGTTGCCAAATATATTTGATTAAATATCAAGTAACTATCAGGGCCATCTCAAAAGTCTCAAACAAGTCATGTCCTTAAGTTAACTTGCATCGGCTGAAACAACAGTGTCATCTTGCTTTGCAGTCATCATGTACATGAAGCACCATAGCTCCCAACCCCCCCTTCTGAACTTTATCCCTCGAATCTCTGTCATTACTTGAGCACTCAGGAGTGGAATGACAACTTTACTATGTATGTACTTATAGGATCTAATGAAGAGAAGAGTGATGTGAATTACCACATCAGTACATGCATGTTGTGCAACCGGTATGGACAATGTAATACTGATGACTTTCATCCACCCAGATCTCTGCAATTAACACATCAGCTTGAGTCAGTCTTCAGTATCAATGCTGTCTAATCTGACGTGCTTAAGCAAGATGTTTTGGGAAGCGGAGTCTAGTTGGCCTCCTAACTGGCTCTAGTCCAAACCTAGTGGGTTGTCTACGTAGGCGGCATTTTAAGGTGTGCTCTTGACATGAAGACTGTTCCAAAATGTAGGCAGCATAAAAGACCTTCTTTCGGTCAAATTTTAAAGGCAGCATTGCATGTATGATTCACAGTGAGGTCAATACCAGCATGCACTGCTTAGTTAAAATCAATGACAAACTTAAAAAAATAAAATAAAATCATCCAAGATGGTGGAAGAAGAAATTAAATGTATAAATATGAGAATACAATTCACTGAATACAAAGGTACCATTCAGAACTTTAGCCTTAAAAAAAAAAAATTGTTATGCTTTTTAGGATATTATATAACAATATGATAAATTGTTGAAACATTAGGAGAATGCTCACATCCAAATCTACTAAAATAATGTGTACAGTATTCCAAATCGCTGACTTATAAAGTTACATTTCAGTCAAGATGCTCCCTTAGAAGGCAGTTGTCAAGGTAGGCACTAAGTGATGGTTTGGGAACAGAACTATAGAAACACACTAGGAGGAAAAAATTTTTTATGTAAATGTTCTGCTTTGTAAAACACACACACACACACATCCATTATCATTTTCCATATATTGTGCTGTCAGCGGTCCAAAACTACTGCTTTTTTCATTTTTATCACTACCCCATTCTGTCTTGTTAACTTTCTTTCTCTCTGAGCTAGATTAGGTGTTAGCCTTTCAAACATGCAACACCACACATACACACACACAGCAGACATGCTCCAGGCTAACAAGATCTTCTCCCATCTTGCCCTGTGACCCAGTGGAAGATTAACCCTTAGCATGCCACTGGCACAAATGCTGTTTTGCTCCACAGCCCTTTCACTTCTGGCAAACTGACCACACATACTCCAACCGCAGAAGCAGAAGAGTGCCAAGATGGCACCAAATCCCTGTTACCGGATCAGCTAAGAGACACAATGTGTGTGATCCTATGAACTAGCAGCTGAAGCAAAGAGAAATCCATTGTTTATATATATATATATATATATATATATATATATATATATATATATATATATATATATATATATATATATATATTTACATACACACACACACACACACAAACAAAACATATTGATGTTCCTCCTTTCAGTTCTCTATTTCTGCTTATCTCATAAAACAGCCATAAAGGTGAGGATATTTCAGGTCTTCAGAATATCTACACCATCATACCCACACACTAGCTAAATGTATGACTACTGTCTGTCAGAATGAGCTGGTTTAGCATTAAAATAGACGCTTTAAACTCTACATACTTCCTCATGATATTTATTTTTATGTTCACAGCCTACATTTATGCTCCAAAAAGATACAAGATGACACACTGCATTGAAAATAAAAAACTAATTCAAGTAGCAGCAAAATATGCATACCAATATGAAACTTGGAAGTGCTAATACAGCATCAAATCAATTGCAATCTTTTCGTTATCAGAGTAAAAGAAAAGCCCTTGCTTTTCAACCCGTCTCCTTCAACCATCTGGCTCTATTCCCATTTTTTTTACAATCCAATCAATTCCAGAGAGATCAATTCAAATTTTGCTCTACATTCTCTTGCTGAATATCCTGTAAAGTAAAATGAGTTCCTCTAGCTCAAACTAGAAACACCAAAGTCATGGGCTCGATCCTCAGGGAATGCATGAACTGATAAACCATATACCTTCGGATAGAAGTGTCTGCTAATTATGTAAATGTAAAAACTGAAAAAAGTTTCACACTGACTGAAAGTGCTATCCGCTGAAAGAACGGTCTGATCTTCAGCCTCATTTACATGACGACTGATTAAGCTCCACTAAGGCAAAAGCTGAATACATCAATGACAAATACATTTTAAGATACTCTACTGCATCTCAGAAGTTTCAGAGTCCCAAAAGTGACTGGAGAGGAAACTCCCTTCTATATTACCGAGAGACAGCAGCGTGCTGCTATCAAAACTACTTCAGTTTCACTACGGAAGATAACACACTCTCATGCTGCAGTAATTGTATTACAGACACACACAGCCCTCTAATCTGATGCATAATTAAACGCAGGGTAGAGATAGGAAGGGCCCTCTGTCCTGACACTGGGGGAAAAAGAGAGCCATTGAAAGGTTACAGAGAGGAGGCCAAACACTAGAACAAAAACACTGAACGTCAAATAGAGCTTTTAATACAATGTTCATAGATATTGTGCACAGATCTTCAAAACAGCTGTAATATTCAAAATAGCTTTAAATGATGTGTGGAATGGAAATGTAAACACTTGTTTGTCAAGTTAATTAGGATCAATTTAATTAAGATCCTTCAATAGACAACAAAGAAAATTAAGGACCAAAAAAAAAACTGGAATTGGAAATAAACATAATTTGAATAAACACTTATTTGGAGCCACAGAAATACTTGGAATGGAAATTTAAACAAATTATCATTTGTAAATTGGAATTAAACTGAAACTGAATCGAAAGTGGATTACCTTGAATTGGAATTGAATATGAAATGACATTAAATAAGAAGTCATTCGAAATCAGGTTTAGAAAAAGAGAGGCACAAAAATACTTTAAAATAGAATAAAACAAAATTATAATTGTGTAAACAATGAAACTTAATTGAAAGTGATTTACTGAAACTAGAATTGAGTATAAATAAAATTACAATTTAACTTAAAAGAGAAGTTATTAATAAAGCAAATAGTTGAAAATTTGCAGAATTAGAAAAATTTTAAATGGAATTAAAATTCAAGTTGGCACTGAAACTGGTTTGGAAGTTAACTAACTGGAACTGGAAATGAATTGGATGGAATGGGATAGAAAGTCTAGAAAGATTAGAATACTGACGCAAAAGTGCCACTAATCACCAGAGGCAGTGTGTGTTTGAGCGTGTGTGTGTGTGTAAGAGAAAGGATTTCACGAGACAAGTACTTAATGAAGCAAAATCACACCTCCCTTACATGAGCATCTACACTGTAAGCTTCTGCATGTGCGTGTGTGTGACATCATCAGTTCATATGGCAGATCCTCCTTTGTTCCTTCACTCATTCATTTACTCTATGAATATGAATAATCCTGGGCAGAGCAGAAATCTCCCCTTATCAATCACACTTCCTGTTGACATCATACACTGACTTAGTCAACACAAAAACCCATTTTACTTCCACAATGGGATGTATTTAAGTAAAATACTAAAAGAAAAAGGGAATCCGCACACCAAGCAAAAGCAAAGTTCAAGGTCCTTTGAACAAAAATGCATTACTGAAGATTTACATGGAAGTAACAACAAAATCTAGAGTGCACTAACAAAAATGTGACTGCACACAAAGGAAAGAAGGAATGTATTTAAGTAAAACAGGATATTTAAAAAGTAAAACTTGAGGAATAATTTTATCTATAAGGGAAGCCTCCTCAGTACCCCGATGAACCACTAGTTCATCCAAGAATCACTTATGCACAAGCACACTCCGTGTCCAAGCACAGATGTGCACACCTGCTGCATTATAATGGAGTGTTTTCCTGTGAAGTACATTGATTTGTACATCCTGTGCTGAGGACTCAATGTGGCCAGCAACAATCTCCGGGTCCTCTTATCCTCTGAGAAATAAATGAGCTGCTGTTGTGACTTTGGGTCTTAAATAGGGTCTTTTATACATATACAAACATACATGCATACATACAGACAGACAGAAATACATATATTCATCCGAAAATGAGTCAAAACCTCAGGCAAAATGCCCGTTTGCCAACTACCCTGATGCATAATACACACAAAATTATTTTGCTCAATATATTATATTAAATTTGATCGTATTGTATATACAGTCTAGGAAATGCATGAACTAATCCAAATGATAATTGTCCACACTGATTTTTTTTTTTTTCAAAAATATTTTATTTGTATTCATTTGGATTATTAGGTCTTTGTTGCGCAAAATAAATAAATAAATACAATTAATTCATATAAATATTTTTATTTTCTTTGCAAAAAAGTGCATTAACTGATAAAACAAGGCAATGCACACCACTTTAGATCAAATAAATAAATGCAAACATTAACAATTTGTTTTTTCAATACCATGGAAGTCAGTGGTCCCATCAATCTTAGAAAAAGAATAACCTAAAAATAAAAAATAAAGTGTTCTGCTTTGATTTAAGCTGGCAAGGATGTTTCCCAACTAGTAAACACAATGATAAAAGCCAAATTACAGCGGTTTCATGTTCCGTGACTTGTCAAGATAATGCCTTCATTAGGATGCCAGAGGGAAGGAGGAGGAGCTCAGAGGCAGTCGACTGAAACAACCGTAACACACACACACACACACACACAAAACACACTCAGGTAACCCATCCCCAATAGAAAATGTTCAATCCTAATATGGATACGGATGCTGAAGTGTTTAATTGCTTCATCACCCGTGCCATTTAGAGACTCTGTGCGCGTGTGTTTTAGTGTGGGTGTCAGTGTTTTGCTTTATTGTGCTGAAGCTCAGAGATCTGTGGGCTCAATTACTGGCCCACAGGCACTCCTGTGTTTGTCGCAATCAACAAAACTGCAGTGGCCGACAGAAAGGAGCAGACGCAGAGGAGAGCAGATCCGCAGGGACACAGGTCTGGATCCAGAGCGTAAGTCAGTATGAGCCTGGACAATTAATAGCCTGTCAATATCTGCTAGAAGCAGCTGGTCACCGATGCTTTTCCATTTTCCAAATGATGAAATGAAATTTTTTTTTCCAATGATGAATCTTAAATATGACAGGAGGCTGCTGTTGAAGGAGCAGCCCCAAGAAAATAATATCAAGCAGACTTAAGAGTTTAGAGTTACAGAAAACACTGAATTATGTGCATTATAATATAAAATAGAGTAACATTTGAGCTTACAAAGAACTCCATTTAAAAAAAATATGATGTGTAATATATATATATATATATATATATATATATATATATATATAAAAATTGCATAATCTATTAAAACATTTTTTTCCACAAAGGAAAAATCTACCATAAGTTATGCTGGTTAATGCCTCGTTTTTAATTGATACTATGACTAGCTGTATTGGGATGTCAGCAGTTAGGTAATGCAATACTCAAAAGAAACAGCACCTGCATGTGTCAACCAACTATAGTCATTTAATACTCTAGTATTAATACTCTACATAATGCTCTGGGAAAGACTTTCTTCACCATCAGAGGGTAAGGCTGAGGTCACATGGGCTTTAAAATAAATAAATAAATAAATAAGATCCAGGCCAAATCCATGCTGGGCACACTGCCAGTCTTCACAACACTCACATACAAACCACAACCACACAGACACACATGCCAAGTCCTTAAAATGAGTGAGTGGGTGAGATACCAACCACAACCACATGTACACACATCCCAAGTCCCTAAAATGAGTGGGTGGGTGAGTGAGTGAGTGAGTGGGTGGGTGAGTGAGTGAGTGAGTTAGCGCATGGGTGAGTGAGTGAGTGAGTGAGTGGACGGGTTAGTGGGTGAGTGCATGAGTGAGTGGATGGGTTAGTGAGTGAGTGGGAGGGTGAGTGAGTGAGTCTGAGCAAGTGGGTTGGGTGGGTTTGTGAGTGAGTGGGTGGGTGGGTGGGTGCGCGGGCGTAAGTTCAGGGGAAAGTGCGTGGGTGGATGAGTGAGTGGGTGGGTAGGTGGTTGCCACTCAACATGATATGAGGTATTTTTTTATCATATTTCATTTTTTATAAATAGTGTTAGTAAAAAAAGAATAAATTCCAAGTAAAATGTTAAATTATGGCATATGGAAAAGTGCTGGTTGACATTTTTTAACAAAGCATCTAATAGAAACATCAAGCAGCACTCAGTGAGATTAAGTAGCCAGTGGACTTTTGTATATTAATCAGAGGTGTCAAGTAACAAAGTACAAATACTTCGTTACCTTACATAAGTAGAAATTTTGGGTATCTATACTTAACTTGGGTAATTATTTTTCAACCGACTTTTTACTTCTACTCCTTACATTTAAAAAATAGGTTTGTTACTGCTATATCATTTCGGTTTGTCATAATAAAAAAAAAGAAAAAATTGTTTTTTGCCTATTTAGAGTGCTGAGATGTAACGATGTCACAGAGAACTTATTTTATTTATTTATTCCAACTTCCAAGTGACCTATAGTCTACGTTAGTCACAAATACATTGTTGAAACATGTATAAATGACTAATTCTTGACAAAAGGCAAAAGAGCTGTGTGCGTGCACACATTTGAATAATGTTGGGCTGTAAACGGGTTCGGGCTTTTAAAAAGCTGTCAATCAAAATTTACTTGTTGGGCTCGGGCCGAAATCTGTTGGGCTCGGGTCCTGTCGGGCCTAACTTGATTACAGCTCTACTCGTTATATAATCACATAATGGATTGAATTAAATTTGGACTTAAACCAAAACCTCACCCATGAACTGAATGCTAGCTAGCAACATCAGCATTCCCTAATTAACATTAATGAGGAAAGCCGTCTTTTTTGCAATGTGACATCATAAAAAAAACCGTCATGAGCCCCGAGCAGCAGGCTATCAGAATATATCTGACCCAGACAGAGCTGTCCCTAGGCACTGGCCGGCAAAGCCACAGCGTCTGCATCTCAGATCTCCACTGCTTCGTCTTCCTCCATTCCTATTCTACACTTTTTGGTTTCATAATGCCCCTCCTTGACTATTCTGATCTGATATTTTCAACAGATGGCCCTCTGTGAAATTCCTCTTTTCTGTCCATGATAACAACACCACAATACTGCTGTCCTGAGGGAAATATAATTAAAATGGTATTTAAAAAAATAATAAAAAATTGCACATAAACAATGTCAATAAACAGGCTGCATAAATACATACTGCAAACCTTCAAATCAAAGAACGAAACACTTTTAGATTAGACATTTTAGATTAGAAAATAATATTGAACCCAAGGTAAAAAGAAAATCTAAGCAGCAAGAAATTACTCTCTATTAATATTTATTAGTTAAAATTAAAATGAATCTGCAATTATACTCTTGAAACTAATTCTCGGACCCTTGAGGATTAAGACTAGCTAGAGCACAAAATGTCTTTATACAAGACTGGGATTCAAGCTCAAGATTGCTGCAATTCAGGGCAATTCCTTCCTAGAAGTCTAACACTGGCACCACAACATCTAAAATGGCTGGTTACAAAGACTTTCCTGATCTCTTCCCATTACTCAAACTATATTAAACTCCTGGTGTAATTGCTCTGGGAATACAATCCTCTGCGGTATTGTTGAATTAGCCCTGATGCGCTAGGCCAAAACAACTGAGAACGTTCTGATCTGGTCCAGGTCTGCAGGCCTGAAATACGTTACAGTTAGTGTCACGGCAAAGCTTGTAAATATGCTTGATTCAGCCAAATTTATTTGAGAAGCAACAGATGCCACCTCAAGGGACAGACAAAGAGGCACACTGAATGAGTATAAAAAGAAAGAACACTGAACCCAACTTTATTAGTGGTGAGTATTGTTATAGACCTTAGAGCAGACATCATTAAATTACACAAAGATGAAAACGAGGCTGTGAGAAACACGCTAAAGCTGAACAACTCTCATGTTGTTAAAAAGTCTAAAAAAAAACAACAACAAAAAAAAACTAATACAAATGACAAAACAAACTAAAATTAAACGTAAAATATAAAAATAAAAGCTAATATTAATATTTAATAAAATATAATATTTCATTAAAACTAATACTACAACAGTACAAAAACACTGGCTAAAATACTAATACTGCTATAATAAAATTTTTAACAAAGTTGTGTTAATAATTTATTTCACAAGACTATAACTTCAGTTAGCAGGTGTTTTTAGGTGTTCTAAGGATCTACTTCTTGCCAGTAACGGCACCAAATAGAATTCCAAATTTATACGCAATGCAACCTCTTTTTAATGTTGCCCCAACATGGTTGTTTTTGCATTAAGCATTTTTAATCAAAAACATTACATCACCAGCCTAAGTGATTCAGCACTTAGTGAAAGTGGTTGGGAAGTGTTGAAACAGCATTTGTACAATTACGCCATCCACCAACAGGACTCTGAATCTCCAGACAGCAGCACTGCATTCATACTTTCCACAGGGGCTAGCGAAATCATCAGAGAAGGGGATTCTGGGAAATACGGAACTGAGCTCAATGCTCACACTGCACCTGTGGTCCAAAACAACGGTAACCAAGCTGCAGGTGGTACGGATGTAAACAATACATTCCCAACATACACCTCAGCCCCCGCCGTGGCCTGAGGGGGCAAATTAGAACAGATTATTCCCTGAAGACAGAAACTGAAAGCTACAGCTCATCAGAAACAGCCTCTCAATGAATATTTCAGAGCAGCGGGCAAAGGTGGTGTGCGTCATGTAATACCTTTTAGCTGCACATCGCCCCCATCTCTGTGTGACGTTCTATAACCCCGGTCATTTCTCAAAGGCCATTTAAGCTTTTCTCTGTGACATTTAGGACAGATCTTCTCTTTTCCAAATGCTGCTGTTATTAGAGTCTCAGTAAAACAGGGCGAGCCATGCAGGAATTCCTTCCACATGTACTAATAAAAAGTCCCAAACCAAACACCCGACACAACACTAATTAACAAACCAATGACTGAATGAAAGGATGTATCTGGTCGAGCTCTTTTAATGTGATAACCAATACCATTGATGCAACAATACCACTTAGTGGTTTCATTTTTTTTGCATGAGTAAATGTGCATCCACAGATATTTGTTAGGGATGCACAATCATGATTTTCCATGGCCGATTCCGATATCGATTTTTTACAGGCAAACTGATAGATTCCGATACCGATTTCCGATGCTTTTTTTAAGCAATAAACAAGAATTAGGCATAAACAACATGTTTATTTGGTATTTAATAGGCCAAACTTGCTTTTACCTATTGAAAACAATAACAGTAACCATCTAAAATTAACGGCAGTAACTGCACAGTAAGTAGCCTACATTCAATACAAACATAGATGGTACAGACATCAGCATAGGGGTGGGCGATATCTCCATATTAAAATATGATATAGATTTTGACATATCGTATATATCGATATATTGTTTATATTTAATTCTGATTCCACCTCTTTGCTTGTTTGTCTTCTCTGTGCTCGCCCCTGCCTCTTTGATTTTTTCCCCCCTCCCCTCGCGTGTTGTCTCATTGAACATGGCGGCATCGGCAACCAGCCTGGAGGCTACAGAACTAGTATAAAAAAAGGACAACTCGCTCCATTATATGGAGATACTTCGGTTTTAAGGCGTTGGGCGAACAGCAGGCAGAGGTCTACTGTAGGGCCCAATGATTTCCGCGATGCAGAAAACGTTGATGGAATCATGGAATCCAGTCATAAAAACAGAATTTACAGTTTAACGCGGAAAGTCACTGACTTTGTCAATTTTTTTATGAATCAATCAAAAGGAGTTCATTGCACTCACATCAAAGCGCAATATGGACTAATATGTGTAAATATTAAGCCGGAAAAGTCTATTTAAGCTGCAGAAGTGCGTCTTCCTTTATTACACACATGGAAGCGCGCGTGACGCTCGCTGTGATTTCAGCTTCTGTCGTCTCACTAATTTAGGACGTAAACACATGAGGAACATCTCCAGAACTGCACTGAGAATCACTTCATGAGCATTTGACCTTATTTATTTAAGTAAAACTAGCATCATATCACATCATAGACTGTAGTATCACATACACAGAACTGTAAAGGTAAACCCGTCAAAATAAAAGTATTTGCCAGAAATCTATTACTATTTTTCATCAGAATGTACATAGCCTACTACTAGCCTACTTAAAATGAAACGAACATAATTTGAGGAATAATCACACATTTCTTCCATGTTTTATTTTTTATAGTAAACCCCCTTTGTTTACCAAAAAATAAAGTTTGCTTAATTTTCAATAATTAAAATATAAATTAAATGAATGTTTTATGACTTCATTTGATAAACATAAATATGTAAATACACAGAATTTCAGAGGGGAAAAACATTTCTGCAGGTGTCACAAATACATCATAATTCTGATCATCACATCACATTTTGTTTTTGACTCAATGTGATAAATATCCTGCATGTGTCACCACATAGAGTTCTAGTGGGAAAAAAAATTAGGCATAGAGATAAACTTATGAGTGAAAAGACACGTCACACACACGTCCCAGCTTTAAGAATGGATGAATGCACATGGTGTCAGATGAAAGACAAAACTCCACTCATGTCCACACACAGAAGGGAGTGATAGAGAGAGGGAGCCGTAGGAAAGAGTAGAGCCCAGAGGCACAAAGACCATGGGAGTTAAATGGGTCAAGGAGAGAGGGATCCAAAGACATCATGCTAACACACAACGACACGAGATCTGAAAAGGACAGAGAGAGATAGAGAGAGGAAATGCAAGCGTTGACAATAAACTTGGCAAAGCTATTGTTAATGGAGTGAACCTAGCCCCTGACCTAATATCAAATTAATTTTAACGTTTCATTACAGTATGCATGCCAATTAGATTTATGAAAACTCATTTGTCCTCAGGAGCACGCAGTGGTCATAAAGAACACCGAAATCTAAAACAGATAACAATGAATATCTGAAAGATATTTCACATTTCAGAGGGCACTACTATTCACATACTTATAAATCATTCAATTGTTAAAGTTTAATGAACTAGACTGATTAATAAAATTTAATGAATCTGTAATTAAAAACATAATAATAATAATAAATAAATAAAACCATACTTTTAGTATATATTGAATTCAATCAAGCACTTGCTTTTCAACCATAAATAAAAGCATATTTTTTATATACTACATCTGCGACTGTTGCAGTGTTTGACCCATAAGTTCTTTGACCTATGATGACCTACTAACAATAACAGCCACAATAACATAAGCATTGCCAAATCTACAATTTAACCACTTTCTTGGTACATGTTGAACTACCATATCACAATACTCTGCCATATATTTCCAGCTTTTTAAAATGTGACAGATCCTCAACTCCTGCAGCCTTACGGGATAGTAAAGTGTCCAAAACAGAATCACAATGGACACAGTACTATATCTGAGTATTTACCTATTCTTATTATGAATACTGAATATTTGGACAACATACCCACTTGCTATAGTGCTTCTTGCACACTATAGGAAAGTGCACATTTTCTGAAGCATGGGATAGTCAATTGGCACTTTCCCACTGCGTGGTACGACTCGGCTCTGTATGGTACGGCTCGACTTTGCTAGGTTTTCACTGCACTTTAGTACCACTTTAGAGTGGGTGGAATTATTCACAAGTCGTCAGTGCCACAACTCGTAAAAAATCTTTTAATTTCACGTTGTGCCATAAAACTATTAACGAGAGCAATGTCTGTACTTCTGCAACAGACAACGAAACTTTTTGGTTGTTAAAAAAAAGTGTGCTTGTTCAAAACAGATGTGTTCGCTCCTTCACTGGCTGTGGTCATTTAAATCTAGTTGCAGTGTTGCCAATTTCTTTCAATGGAAAGTAACTAAAACCAGTTTGAAAAGTCGCTAAATGCTAATTTGCATATTTGTGACATCATCACGTCGTATAACCTTTTACTTTTATATCTCTCTGTGCTAACAAATGGTATTTTAATTTAGCCAAATTCTCAATAAAACTGTTTTAATTCATATATTTTACTGTTCCTGTTGTCAGACAACAGGTTAAAAATTAAATAATGACTGAAACACGTCCCTTTAAGACTACATATTCACCAACTCTCCCTTCCAAGATTAATCTGCTCAAAAATTCTAATTTGTAATTGAGCCGTCATCTGATGAAATCAAATACACTTAAGATAAAACAAGACATAGACAATTCCTGAGCTGTGATTTCGGCTATACTCTACCCAGTGGAAAACCCCCCAAAAGTGAACAGAGTCGTACCATGCAGTGGAAAAGCACCATAAGTGAGGCAGAGCTGGCTATAAATGGTTAAAGTGGTCAAACTGTATGCAAAAAAGACCAATCGCATGTCAGTATGCAAATAGATACAAGAAAGATACCCAATCACAATTCTGCATGCAAATATTATGACACCAACACTGACAGTTACATTTTGATTACTGAACATTCCATAAGTGTCAGTCAATGGAAATTTAAAATGTAGTGGGACAGTTTACCCAAAAATGGAAATTATGTAATTTACTCTCTCTCTTATCTTTTGTAGAACATATTAAACATTTTTAATTTGAGAAATAACCTATATATATATATATATTTATATATTTATATAAGTTTAAAGGAGATAGATATTAACTGGAAAATTTTAATACTGAAGGTAAATCAGAATGTGTGAGTAATATCTCTACAGAATTGCCTTGTAAGCAATCTAATGACTTAAGCCAACAGCTGTAATATCTTCACAGAGAAACATGCAAATCTGTGTATGATATATCGTCCGGGTGCATCATCTTTCCACAAACAATCTGACAGATGCAATGAGCCGTTGAACACATCACCAAACATAACTTGTATCATGTTTCAAATCCGCTTAATCCAATTCAGCTCATTTCATCTGCATTTTAACTGCATCAGGGAGGCGTGCAAAGATGCGTCCCATAGCATCTGATTACACCTAAACGGCTGGCTCTAACAGCGCACCTGTGAATGAGGCACGCCGTTTGTTGGTTCACACTGTAATAAAAGAGATGGAGATAGTCATCTCAGAAAACGCAGACCCGTTCTGTAATGTAACAAGACTGAATTATTCAAATGTAGCCCTCTGGAGAAAGAAAGAGGAGAAAGGAGTGAGACGCAGGACAGAGAGAAAGTGGGGCATGCAGGAAGGAGAATGGGAGTGTCAGGCTCGAAGAACAGGAAGAGGAGCCATCGGGGCTGTGAGGAACTCTCAAGGTGAGGCAAGCCTCTGGAACAGTAGGATTAAAATATGGTTATTATACTTTGTTTATACAATCCTAAAAAACGGTTGTTTATTGGCATCCACGAAGAACATCTCCATTGCGCAAAATGTCCTTTGCAGTGGTAAAAGTTTATTTAGACTATTAAAAATTAAGACTAAAAAATGAGAAAAGGAAAAGGGATTGAGACTCTAAAGCCTGCTGGTACTATATATATATAGTACCAGTAGTTATTGTATTTTATATTATATATAAATTATATATATATGCTTAAATATAATTTATATATAATATAAAATACAATAACATAATAAATAATATATAATAATATAAAATACAATAAAATAATAATATATAATAATATAAAATACAATTTTTTAAAAAGAAGAGAGTGTGTGGTGTGTGTGTGTGTGTGTGTGTGTGTGTTGTGTGTCATTTTTTGGTGTCTGCTAACTGTTTTCTATTGCTAGCAAACTACACTCATTTTTGCATTAAATCTATAAAAAAAAAGTAAATTTAATTACATTTTTATTTTATTTTTATTTGACATTTTTGAGCAATTTCGTTTTTTGACCTCTAGACTGCATCAGAATTTATGCCTGGATGGGATGAACCAACGACAGGACCTGAGAAAAAGGGCCTAAGAATAGCCCAGGGAGAAGGTGTGTGTCCCTTCAGACGTGAGCGTAGATATATTTGGAGAAATGAGGCTCTCTGGGAGTGACCTAAAGCACAAACACAGATAAGCTCGCGCACACTCACACACAAACTGTTTAGTCCACTGTTTTTCGCTCCTACGCAGTCATTCATACCTGCAGCGGGGGTGGGGGTGCTTTTTGAATAAATCCAGACAGGGCAACAACACAAGACAGCTGGAGTGTAGCATACGAGCTTTCTGATCTTCAGCAAATTAGATGTTCCATCAGGAACTGGGGAACAGCTGTTCGCAGGAACCAGCAGAGCCATATTTGAAGAATCATGACGGTGCAAGAGAACCGAGGAGGGAAAGCTCACTCCGTGTTTAATGAGGCAGCACAACAAAAGCAAGGCGGACGCCCCACGCCAAAGAACAGCAACCCGCGTGTGATGCTGTAAGTGGCATTCATTAAATCAGAGGGATTATATAATGTAAACACCAGAGAGAAAAAAACTCAGTTCACTACAAAAAGATTCACATACGAGTCCCATGATGTTTTGTTTTTTGGAATTTTAGGAAACTAAAAAGAGAAGCTTTTCCATTAAATAGTCAATCAACAATTTTGCCTTTTGCAGTACACAAAAAAAATGATATAATCTGGCAAGACTTCTCATAAAAAGACACATTTTGCACTGTATATTCGCACTGCATACGCGGTCAATTTTCCTTTACTAAATCCTAAAGAGAACAGTACCATTTTTCGCTGTTTTTCAAATCTCAAAGCAGAATGTTCTTTTCAAAACGAATTTCAAAGAGTCTGTGAACACTATCCCCTGCTGAGAGCATGTCTGCCGTACTTCACACACACTTTCTTCTGACAAATAACTACATACGAGATAAGATCACTGCTAATAGGCCACTCAGAATGCAAACACGTACGAGTCCTATCAGGTATGACAGCAAAAACGTGAAAATCTCCGTGAGCGCACCTTATCTTGTTTGTTAAAGTCCTTTGCTTTACTCCTTACTCTTGCTAAACTGATTTTGAATGATCCAGCTCCGATCATAATAATCCACCCCAGCGCTGATAATGCTGTAGTGAAGCACAAGAGAAACTGTTTCAAAGTGTTGCGTTATTTCCCCTCGTGACTGATATTCTCACACTAAAGAACTGATATTTTCTGTTGATTTTTCTTAATATATGAATATTAGAAAAACAAATATGAAGACAAAAAAAACAACCATCATCATCATCAAACAAAACAAAAAACATTAACGAAGCTTAAGTGAAAGTGTCCAGGCCAAGATAGGCAAGCACAGAAGGGAACAAAAGTAATTATGTAATTAAGTAATTGAATGAATGAATGAATGAAAATATGGATAAATAAATAAATGATTTACCAATACTATTGTTTCACGACCCAGTGATTCTCAAAATTAGGTCAGACCCCTTCCAAACAACACTTTAAAATTTAAAGAAATCAAATCAAATCAAATAGGAAAACAAGCCTTTCTGAGAAAAATAAATAAAATAATATATATATATATAAATTCTAAAATGACTGCATGATGACCCACTGACCTTTCGAAAACTTCAATCTCATAACCCTGCAGGGCCATTTTCTGCAGAGCTGCGAAAATCTTTCACAGATACTTCACCTCCTGGTTCTTCCAGATTCAGGTAAAGATTAGCAAGATAATGTTGTAAAAGGTATTCATAACAATGACTGAGATGGATACCACAAATGACACTCAACAAGAAACAATTCACTCTTCTCCACTCCTCTGACATTCCTGAAGCTGAGATGTCCACAGATAACATCTCATTAAAACCGCCAAAGCCAGGTTTTCTCCTCTGAAAACCTCAGAGACGGTGCGGGGGAGCGATAACTGCTAAACAAGGACTTACACTGCCTTGCTTCTACAAGCAGTAGTTTTAACTAACCCTTTCAATACAAGATAGGACAGGGCGTCTTGTGATTAATGGATTTCCTGTCCAACATATCGCTTCAATTAAACGGACCACACTTATTTCAATATATGTTCCTAGATTCATTGTGCATGATTTATTTACATTTATGCATTTGGCAAAAAAATAAAAAATAATAAAAACAAAATAATAATAATAATAATATTATTATATATATATATATATATATATATATATATATTTTTTTTTTTTTTTTTTACAATGCATTCAAGGTACACATTTTATTCCAGGGAATCCATTCAGGATAATTCACGTTGCTGTAGAAGTACAAAAAAAATAAATACTGGCTGGGAAAAAACATGCTTCCACATACTCCACTTTCATGGCAAATAGAGTGAGAACAGCAGCACGTTAAATTACTCAGGGCACCTGTCCTGCCTTAACAGTACTGCAAGACTTTCACAGTACAACATGAAGGAGTTTGGAGCAGGGCTTTTCTCTAACCCCCAGCACAACACTACACAAATGAAGCCATTAAAACCGCTCTGCTTAAATAGATCAATACAGATTTCAGCTTATCAATTAGACCAAGACTCACTGCTGTTCAGTATCCAATGCCCTTAAGTCTTGCTGTAATACATGGCAATCAGAGTAGAGAATGCAGTATTCTTTAAGACTCCGAGTGCTGAATTCAGCAAAATTCAGGATTAAAATCACCAGATCATGGAATTCTGGCCATTCCTCCACTCTGCTCCAATTCATTTAACCAATTAGTTTCTTAGTAAAGTAAGTTGTATTATTATAATTGTTTTAATTAATACTTTTATTTTGCAAGGACAGAATAAATTCATCAAAGGTGACAGTAAAGACATTTAGAATGTTACAAATGATTTCTATTTCAAATAAGGGGTGTTTTAAACTCTTTATTAAAAAAATTCTGGCCAAAAAAAAAAAAAAAAGGTTTCCACAAGCTGCACAACTATTTGCAACACTGATAATGATATGAAAGGTTTTTGAGCAACAAATTTGCATATTAAAATGAATTCAGAATTTTGAATTTCGAATTGATTAGAGTGAAGGAAGTGAATAGATTAAAAAAAAAAAAAAATTAATAATATATTTTTAAAACTTTAAAACTTTTTCAATTCTGAATGATAACAGCCCTGGCTAGAAATGGGTCTCTGTGTTCTGGGAGCGGAGGCAGTTCTGGGTCTCTAGAGGCAGGTGGGATCTTAAGCTTTGTTCTGTGTGAACTGTGAAGGACTCAGATAGAGTGATTAAGGGACAGATAGAGGACGGCTTCACAGGATAAAAAAAAAAAAGATTGAAAGGAAATGTGTGTTTTAGCTCAGCAGTTCATCCAGAGAAAGAGGAGTGCTCAGTGACACTGCATGTTTCAGAACAGTGTGAGTGTGTGTGTGTGTGTGTGTGTGTGTGTGTGTGTGTCTGTACAGAAATATTGCGCATAACAAAACCCACCGTAGATCAGCAACACAACCAACACATCAAAAGAAAAAGAGGAGAATGACAGGAAAGAAAACAAAAACAGATCAAAGCACATAAAAAGATATTATTCGATGCAAAGTTATAAAATTAATCATCATGGTTTCCCCCAAAATATTTCGCATATTAAGCAGCCAATGTTTTTAACATTGTTTTTATCATAATAATAAGAAATGTTTCTTAAGCAAATCAGAATATTAGAATGATTTTGAAGGACTTCTGAAGACGGCAGTAAAGGCTGCTGTAGATTCAGCTTTGTCTTTAAAGTAGATTTAAACCGAAAACAAATCATTTAAACTTTAATATAATTTAACAATATTACTGTTTTGCTGTAGCAAATAAATTAAGCCTTAGAAAAAGCAATGTTCAAAAACATTTCAAACTTTTACAGAAAAAGAACATTTTAAAGTTTTTGGGAACTTGATGGATACAAACCAATGGGTACAATTTCCACCATCAAATTATATATATCATAATACCACCCAGACCTAGTTGAAATAATTTCCAAGACAAAGAAAGGCAAACCGGTGATAAAACCCATGTCAGATGAGCAGTACGTTAGCCCACATGAAATACGCTTCAGCACACACACAGTAAAAAGTAAGGGCCCATTACAAGTAAATACAACAGAGAGCAGTAGGCAAATATTTATCCACAGGAGGCTGGAGTGTCAGAAGAGTATGTGAGGATTACTTTACAAACACTTGAGAGAGAGAAATAAACCAAACATTAGTCTGGGGCAGTGCAACAATGCTCTTTACTTCACAATCCCAAAAGGCCAGATGTACTGGATCAAGATGAATTCACATATTCCCTCAGCGTCAGTGTCATTTCTGTTATTCCAAGTTGGTTTCAAACAGCTAAAAAGTGTCACAAGTCATCCTCTATTGGGTCCCTCACTCTGTGCTGAACTAGCAAGTTGACTAATTTAGCATTTCCATTGCGTCTGAGTGTGTGGGTAGGCAGAGCTCTCCGATGCGGCATGCCAGGGCCTGTGCAGATCTCCGAGGACCCTGGCTTAACTCAACCACGCTGTAAGAAAAGATCAATGACTCGATGGCACCAAACTCACCCACAAGCGCCAACTCACTAGCTACAGTTTTAGCCAGATAACATGAAATGCAGCCCAGGTCCTGAATGCAGCAAATTACAAAACAATATACTGCTAAAGTGGCGAGATTTTATGGCCCTATTAATATGGAATTCAACTGTATGTGGTAATTGCGGATATATTTTTTATATCTAGACATATTTATAATGTTTTGCAGACACATCTGTCATTTGTTATGAAATAATGTTACATTTTAGTTCTAAAACTTCCAAAACCAAAAATATTTGAACAAGTATTTCTTTTTTCATTAGATTATTAAAAAAATAACAATGTTATGTAACATATGGAAAAATGTTCAGCAAAAAAATAAGTTAACATTATGGTTATATAAAATTACTGATATGATAACTGCATATGCAGTGGATATTTTACATCTAATGTTTTTTACAGATATACAATACATTTGTTATGAATGATCTGTCATTTGGGTTCCAAAACAAAAACCAAAAACATTTTTATAGTATTTTTAATTAACATATAAATTATTTGGGTGTTGAATTTTTAGGGGAAAAAAACTATATCATGATAAATAACACTATAATATAAAATTACTGATATAATAATTCTAATGATATGTAATCATTAAACGTAACATTAAACTGCACGTATAGATGCTAAAGAAAAAAAAAAGTTGGCTCCATTTTTCATTAGATCATTGAAAAACATCATGGTGTTAAATTTTCAACAAAAACAACTATATCATGATAAATGCCTTCATCGGAATATACAATTACTCATCCAGTGATGTAATATTTTGTCATACTGCATCTGAATAAAGGTTCTCTCACATTACCAAAACTAGTCACCGAAAGAGAAAACACTAGTGTGTACGTGATAATCTTCAGGTAACTATTCCGACCACTATCTGGACAGGAAGTAACCTTTTCGCTTTTGGTTCCTCATGGCTGTCGGTCAGAGTACCTCATCCATTAATTGTGGATTGAACATTTCTCATTAGAGCAGAATCATATCACACTTAGCAACAATCTCATGCAATCAGCTTGGCAGCTACACTGACCATTAACATTTTATTACAGCCCACGTCTTCACCTGATTAGATAGGACCATTTGCATGGCAGTCAACATTTCAAAAGATACATTGACTGACTTTAAAGATTCCTGACTCAATCTAGCAGGTTCGTTTAACTTTCAGACCAACTTGGCAAAGGTTTCTGCCGGTCTCATTCCCTCATTCTTGTCTCTCTACCTAGAAGGATTTATGCAGTAGGTTCCAGACGAGAATCAGAAATTAAGTGTTCCTGTAGCTCAACTGGTAGAGCACTGCACTAGCAAGCAAGCAAGCGTAAGGTTGGGGGTTCGATTCCCCGGGAACACATATGTAAAAATTGATAGCCTGAATGCACTGTAAGTCGCTTTGGATAAAAGCGTCTGTTAAATGCATGAATTTAATTTTAATTTAACCAGTCTCTACCAATAAAGGCATAAATATCCTGAATATTTGCACTTCGAAGATGTAAAACCAACTCTTTTTTTCATGCTTAAAGGTGCAATGTGCAAAAAAATAATGACTGGTTTCAAATAAGTTTCCTAAACACTTTCCTCAACTTCCATTGTTTGGTCAAACACATAGTTCCACCACAGTCTCACGCCGTTGTTTGATCAAATGTTGCTGGTCGGTATGAAAAAAAAAAAAAAAAAAGAAATGCGCACAAAAAAGTTTACATTTACAAGAACATAATTACAGATTTACATTTATATAGTTAACTAAATGAATGTTAATTTGAGAGTCCATTTATATTAAATATTTCAGTTGAATAATTTAATTGAAATGTAGTAGTTAAAAGATAATAATGTACAGGATATCAAAACTAGGGTGCAGTATCATCACAGCATCCATTTAATGCTGATTTTTGAAATAATAAAAAATAAATGCAATACATTAAAAATACATACAATGAGTAAAAATGGTAAATAAATATTATAATAAGTAATTTTAATTCATTTGAATAATTAGCCAGTAGCAACAATAAATAGTCATTAAATAAGTTATTTATGTAAATGATTCAACAGAACTATGATATAAATAAGTGGCTATGATATAAAACCAGCAAACGTCCAGGGGCTCCAGTGTTTTTATTTTTAATAACTGACTTTAGATTGGGGTTTATTCATTTTTTATACAAAAGTACCACCAGTAGTTCATATCACGAACTCATAGGAGGTCAATCAAATATTGACATGGACAATATTTTATTAAATTAAAAGTGCCCTCTTAAGCCTCAAAAAATAAATAAATAAATAAATAAATAATAGTTTAACTTAATAAAGTTAATTTCTGACAAAACTACAAACATTTCTGAGCAACCACAAAAAACTATTCCCACATCCAACAGGTGAGTAATCACATTTTTCTAGCTCTGCCTCCTAAAGACTCGCATCCGGTTCATTTTACTGCCTCTTTTTTACATTAAGTGTGCAGACCTCGCAAGGCGATTGCGCAATAACCTGATTTTAATAAGGCTATCACAGCCGAAGAAATCAGGAACAGAAGGGATGCGGAGTGAAACAAAATGGGAAAGAAAGCAGGAAGGAACACGAGGGAGAGTAATCGATGGAAGTTCTACTAAAGGCACAGTACGCAGCAGCTCAGAACAAAGAGTGCAAAATGAGTGTGACTGGAACACTCTCCGCTCCCATTTCAGAAAGAGAGGGAAGGAAGAGAAGAGTAGAACAATGCCACTCCGTTCCCTCTAGTGAGGATGTCTTTCTATCTGTGCTTGTAGCACCTCTACTTTCACACAATGGAGTTCAGAATGAGAGCGAACAAAGAGACCGATGATCCCAGAAGAAGGGGGATTAAGATTTGGGCTGTCCTATACATGCTGAACACACTAGGAAAATTGACTTCAAACATGCAGTGTGTGTTCCTATCATGTACTACACTGCCTGATAACAACCAATTGTTGAATATACTTTGTGTGTTTGCAATAGTGAAAGACCAGCATGGGTTTTTCTATGGCCGATGCCGAGATCTAGAGACCAGAGAGGCAGACAGCTGATATAATGCCGGTATACACAATTAGGGAATGGAATCATAATTTCTGGATCTCATTTCAATTACATTTCCATCAATGATTTATGATAATGATAGCGCATGAGTTACTCAGTTAATCATTTTAGGTGTATATGACTTTCTTCTTTCAGATAAATCCAATCGTACTTGTAAACTTTTTGACCATTAGTGATTTCATTTAAAAATATTCATGAAAAAATGCTGAAATTTTTTTTTTTTATCTACATGTCGTAAGTACAGCTAGCCAGTAACTACACAGATTTAACTCTCACAATTAGCTGTAAGATGCGTCTCATTGAAAATACTGGCTCATAAGAATAAATTAGTTGACAAATTCTTTAAAAATTGCAATCTGTTGTGAATAAGAAATTGTCCTGGTTCCCAAGCCCATACACAATACAATGACAGTGAACACACATTCAAATCATATTGCAAAATCTCAAAAATATTGACCAATTTCATCAGCCTGAGAGAAATACATTGTGACAAAGAGACTTTATCTGCAAAGCACATGTGCTACTTCACAAGCCTCCTTTGTGTTTTTTGCAATCTCATCCAGGGGAACTTGCAGCATGGCAAAAAATGTGAACAGGGCAGCTGGAAATGACTACGCCAATGATGAAGCGCTGGGGAGCGAGCAGTCGAGAAGATGCATGCAGGATAACTGACAGTGATCTTAATGGCCCACGACATGCAAATGCGGTATAACGCTTCTGGTCAGATCAGTCAGAGGGAAAGTATGATGTCGTAGGGCAGGCAAAGCAATTCACATAGCAGAGGACAAGTCTTCAGACAACACTATTTGATCATTTTACTGCAGGGGTCACACCCTTTTAAGTCATTTCAGAGGAATAATGCAAGTGTACACACACACAACATATATGCATTGTGGGTGTATGTCTGTGTGTGCAAACACTAGGATAGGAATCGCATAGCTCTTAGTTTGGACATCTGCCAACTGAACTGTGGCGTTACAATCCCAGAGAATCACAACAAAATTCTGAGGTAATTCAGACACCGTGCCGGTTTTTGTCAAACAAAACAAGCATCTAGTCATTTAGAGGCCTGGAGCTAAAGTCACCCTTAGGGAGGTTAAGTGCTCTCAATAGCGGCTTAAACTGAATCCATTCGATCTGAGGAGCCGTTCGGATCTCCTGTGCAGCTTTCGGAACTGTTTACAGTGACGTTTAAACAACATATGTCTGCAAAGACACAGAAAGTATGAGCACACAACCAAAAAAAAATAGTGCAGTGTAAGTGATGGTTATGGCAACCCCCTCTGGTCTGAGCCTTTGAAATACAATTAAATAAGTGGATTAACCTCAATACAAAAGCAATCCCCCTCGCAGGGTAAGAGAGAAGAGGACAGTTACATAGATGTGAAAGACAGACACTTCAAAGGGGGGGGGGGGTAATTTTCTTAGAGTAAACAATTATCATTTTCTTTATGAAATTAAAAGTAGCTGTCACACTACAAACTGAATATCCCTAAAGCACTTCGAAATTCGTGGGATATGGTCATCCTTGTATCATCTTACCAATGCTAGCTGAATTTTATTTTCTATCATTTATATAAATAATACGCACTATCGTTCAAAAATGTATCTATCTATCTATCTATCTATATATATATATATATATATATATATATATATATTTTTTTTTTTTTTTTTTTTTTTTTTTTTTTTAGAAATTAATACTTTTTCTTAGTAAGGATGCATTAAATTGATTAAACGTGACAGAGAAGGCATTTATGTTGTTGTTATTTATTATTAAATATAAAAGGTATCACAGTTTCCAAAAAATATTAAGCAGCATAACAGTTTTAAAAGTTTATGATAATCTGAAATATTTCTTGACAAACCAAATCAGCATATTAGAATGATTTCTCAAGGATCATGCTGCTGTCATTGGAATAATAAAAAAAATACTATATCATTAAATGCAAAAAGTTATTTACAGTTTTTTCTGTATTACTGAACAATTAAACCTTTGAGCTGTATTTTAATATATCTTAATATATTTACTTTATCTTAATACATAATGGGGTTTTTTTTATAAAATATAAAGATGTCTCTTTATTTTTTCCCCATGGGTTAGTTATTTAATAAGATAAGATATTTATATAATGGTTATTTTTTCATATATAAATTTTTTTAAATATACTTCATAAACAAAAAAACTGCAGAAAATCCCCCAAAACAATTTTTTGCCAATTCTCAAACTAACAGATGTAATTTGGCCATATTCATTTGTGCACTATAACAGCGCCTCTTTATAGAACATGAGTCAGCGAAGACCCTTTGCAAAGCGTTTGCACCCCAGTGGGGGGACACGTGCCTACAAGACCTCTGCTGCTATTTCTACAGCCATTCAACCTTTGTGTTTCCGAAAGACAGAAAATAAGCCAAGCTGCAAGCGTTATGCGCACAGCTGCTGTCATTACGCATGCATTTCCTTGGCTCAGAAAAGCCCTCCCCCACCGGTTAATAAGGCCTTCATATGACCCGGCCACAGAACTAATCACACAAATATTCAACTGTGAAAATAAGTACATGGATTCCTGCATATGGCACAGGGTCTGTGTGTGCCGAGGTCACTACAAACGAATGAACCACACTGACCTCAGTTTTTGAAAAGCAGTGGGGTTGTTTGACAGATCTGGGCACGAAGTGTGCGGAGTGAGACGCTAAGCCCCTGTCAGCCTCACGTGTTGCTTCTCTGCAGACGGGTGGTGAACGTCAGGGCACCAGGCAGTAAGGGATTATGGGCGATTTTTGTCCGTTCTCATTCGTTCTCATCCACAACACAGACTATCAACTCAAATCTCCATGTTTGTGGCAACCAATCAAATACAGGCCAAGTAAAGCGGTTGCCTAGCTACTGCAACAAGTTCTTGATCAAAACGAGTGAAGTATTTCACCAACACAACTTTTATCTACCTGTATTTTTAAATAAACTAAAGGATTAAAAAAAACGTAAAAGATGCTGCTACTTTTTTTTATTTTATTTTTTTATACTAAAAAATATATTTATATAACAATATAATATAATATATATATATATATATATATATATATATATATATATATATATAATATCAATATAAATATATATATTTTTTTTTTTTTGAGTCAAATAATTAAATGATGTTTGTTACTATTCATGTTTTTTATATTATATTATATTATATATTCATGTGCTGGCAAAACCATTACTCCTTCAGAAAGTCTTCAAAGTACAATGAATAATGAAACATTATTGTATACTTAGCATTTCTGTTCATAAATATATAGATAAAATGCAGTAACTGGTATAATATATTTATGATCAATTATTTGCCACTTCCTCAGAAACACTAAGAATCACAGAGACGCTAAGGAACAAAACTCATTAAGCGGAATCTGGATCATTGCATTTAATCAAATCATTAGATTCCCATCCCCTGCAAATTAATCTATTTAAGATGAACTAGAGTTAAATGCCCACACATCAGCGAAAGTTGAGGGAACACTGAGCCGAGCATTCTCTCAAACGAGACATGGATTAATGGAATATAGTGTTACACCAGGAGGACAAGAACCACACCTTTCCTTCCAGAATCTCCGTATTACCAGTTAAAGGGATTTTGTCACGCCCCTCTTGCTCTGATAACAGGATGGCTGAAGTGCAGTCTGGTCTCTTAATTGGCCGGGCTGCTGTAGACGAGCACTCAACAAAGAAAACGGCTGTGCCATAAACAAGACCCTCACTGTCTATGCGCCCCACTTAGTTTCACATTAACTGCATGGAAACCTGCAAATCAGCAAATCGAGGAAGGCAGAAAGACGTACTGCACCAGACACTTCACTTACTAACCTTCCACCATTATGACAAACACGCTTCTCCAACCTACTGAGCCAGGTACAATCACATAATGCTTATTTCATTTCATTGGACATGATTCTCTTCCATGTCAACCAATCATCAATGGCTCAGAACAGCTTCAGGCTGGATGCATGTTGCAACACAGTCAGAATTTCACTCTGCAGTAAAAAAAATAAAAGTTTACTATCAGCTGAACTGACCCAGAATCCTCCTCAGTTATGACTCAGCTTATAGGCCTTTCTGACATTCCCACAATACCGTTTTCCTGTTTATCAGGGTAGCAACTGAACATTAAAAATGAGAGAAATGAACATGTGCCAATGAACATATCCAACCTATGGCAACTGCCGCAGGGCCTCTAAACACACCTTAAATCTGTCTGTTCCTGGAAAAATCCATTTTTCATTCTTCAACTGAAATGACAAAAAAAAAAAAAATCCTTTTTCCCTTTTTAAGCGCCATCGCTTTTTTCTCTAATCAAAAGCAGGTTTCGTGTACAGGAGCTGCACAACAAAGCATGTAAGTTCTGCGACACCACATGGTACTGATAAACACATGCTTGCGCAAAAAGGTTCACAAAATTATTGCAAAACTGCAGGTGGGACTATTTGCCAGATTTGTGCTGCAGGGCACAGCACGCATTCTCATGCATCTCTTCAAGTTGCGACGAAAAACAGGGCTGGACAGAGCCAAAGGCAAACACTTTTGCATGTTTTTTCCTCTAGAAAAACATGAACACTCTGGGCTCTATATGAAGGACTGTGACCATCCCAGCAGGCCGGGTTTCAACACACAGCTACAGAGCTAAACAGGTCTGTACCGAGCAGCCATCAAGGGGAGTTCAGTTTCCTTTCCAATGTTGACATATTTCCTATTGAAGCTAAACGTATTAATGGACTTGTCCCTTTTTAAATAGCCAACAGCCTTTAGTCCAAGTCACAGCCATGAATTCTGGTATACTGTTTGTTATTGCTACAGTGCAGTTATTGTTAACTTAAACCAAAAATTTTTAAAATCTTGTTTAGTAATTGAAATAAAGCTGAAATAAAATTAAAATATAAATACACTGTGAAAATGAAATGCTTTGGTAACTAACTGAAATAAAAAAAAAAAGCTATATTATATAACAAAAATGAAAAAAGCATAAAATGACTGACTAAAATCAGTTAAAATCTAAAAATGAAAATAATAATTGTATGATATAATAAATGATATATAAAAAAAAAATACTAAGTCAGAAATAGTGGTCATATGGGTTGCTAAAAGACAAATTTAATGTAGTGAAATAACTGTTTATTTACAGGAAATGAAATACACACAAAATGTTACATTTCGCTCTATATTTCCAAAAATTTCACTAAAAGAATTGTCCATTGACAAGGCTGTTGGTAGATTTTAGACCTGAACCTCAAATGAACAGACAAGGACCAAAAGCCACAAAACTTCAGTGAACACTGAGTGAAATAAAATAAAAAGTGTCTTCATCCTACTGCACAGCGTACGCAGAATCGAACACCTTACCTCTCGCCGAGAGTTTCTTTGTGTTAATAATTTTAGCAGCAAATTCCTGGCCATTGGATTTTTTCACACATCTCCGGACCACGGAGAAGGCACCCCTGCAAATGAAGAACACACAGAGCTTAATTCCCCTCAAAAGTAAAAGATGCACCTGACTCTCGCTATCTCTAAATAGCCATCAGTCATTGAAAACGTCACAGCAGTTCCATTAGAAATTAGTTGCATTCACATGATTCTACGATAGTAATAATTTACAGTGAGTAAAGAATCCTTGCACTGATTCGGTCAAATTTGGGAACGAATCATTCCGACTAATTTTGCGAACTGGTTCAACCGATTCAGTGACAAGATTCGACACAAAAGACCGATTCGTTCACAAATTAGACATCGCAAGACTTTATATATCCAAGTATGACAAAAAGAAGTGTAAATGGTCTAATGTCTGCACAAAATTAACACAACTACTACAATTCTGACATGTACTTTTACACTTCACATCCTCATGTCAGAAGGCTTTAATTCTGCTCCCTGGATCTTCACTAGGGCTAAAGACTACACCCTCAGTTTTTGATTCATTCAGAAATAAAAAATTTTGAGAGAAATCAAGTTTTCACTTCTGCCAGGCTCACAAAAAGTGACAATTTCACTTCATCCAGGCTCGCAAAAAGTGATTCCAGAGTAGCATGTTTATTTCATTTCAAAAGTGGATAAAATTTGGGTTTCATCTTCATAGCAGTGAAATGATACACCATGCTTTCTGAAAACACAGCCCAAGGAAAGTAAATACAGTAAAAAGAAAAAAGAATGGGTGCGAGAATAGAACCCTGCAGCACTCCACAGGAGTTTAGCAGACAATGAAAATAAAAATTACCTAATCTGACAGAGAAACTTATATTTGTTAAATATGATTTGAACCAGCTAAGAAAATTTGACTTAACACCTTTTTTTGCCTCAAAAAATTGGCGGCGTGCACAGCACTTCACATCTGCATGTCAGAAGGCTTTAATTTTCTTCCCAAAAGTGAGATTGAATACTAAGAAAGGCGTCATTGCTCAATTATTGATTTTATAATTCCTATTTATCCGTCCCCTCCAAAGATATTAAAGTGTGATTAACCGTGCGCGCGAAAATATTTCATTGTAACATCAAGTGCACGGCTACATATTATCTAGTGTGCACTATAAAGTACGCTACGCTGCAATAATTATAAGAAGCTGTAGGACAATATAATTTAACCTCTGGTTACCAGCATAAAACAATCCACGTTGCTAACGTCAGGAAAAGTGGCAGCCAAATACCCAAAGTAACCGAGAAAACCTTCCTACCCATCAGCAACCCCTTAAAATAAAACAAGGCGTGAACACAAAACACAGTGTGTAATACATTCAACATTCTATACTAGATACGCTCCTCAAAACCACGACAGTTATTTAAACCTGACATTAAACGCGTTTCGAGATTAGTGCACTGGGGGGCTAGATCGGATCAAGTCCAGAACGGAGTGCTGTACTCGGTTCTTGTCTTGATCCCATCAAGCCCCCTGTCCGTGGCTTTCGGAGAGGTTTACGAGTCTACTTGCAAGTCATTTCCCCCGCTGTCAACATCCAAATAAAAGAATGGAACGAAACAAACAAGAGTAACTTGCGCCATTGACGTCACACCGCTACAATGTCGCGCGAACTTACTTCCCCAGCTCTTCGTAAAGCTGATACTCGTCCGTAAACCTGGTCGAGGTTACAATTGTAGCCATGTTGTGTGGGGAGGGGGGTCGATGCCTCTGCTGCTGCGGTTCAGGTTTCGGGAGGAGAATCTCATGTGTTCCAGAGAGAGAAAGAAGGGAGATACAGACGGAAAGAGCGGAGGGGAGGGGCTGGATGGTGGGGGTGGAGAGAAAATAACGCGAGACATCGCGAGACTTCCCTGCAAGCAGCAAAGTCACGAGTAGAGTGACAGACTGAAAGATCTTTTTCATTAATATGTGCGCATTAACGATAGCAAGCCTCATTTTAATTAATAATATACAACGAAGAACATATTACTGGTTAAATAATGTAAATAGTTCAATAAAAAGTAAAAAAGTACCAGCATATTATACAAAGTATTATAGAGTATAACGCAACACAATAATTTAATTTCACGTAGCCTATCTGTTTGTAATGTTTTAATAATAATATATAAAACAGAAATCTATCTATCTATCTATCTATCTATCTATCTATCTATCTATCTATCTATCTATCTATCTATCTATCTATCTATCTATCTATATATATATATATATATATATATATATATATATATATATATATATATATATATATATATATATATATATATATATACACACATATATTATGTTCAGTTGTTTGGGATCAGTAAGATTTTTAATGTTTAATCTTTTTTTAATAAGTCTCTCATGCTAATCAATGCTTTACTTACATGTATTTGATCAAAATACAGCAAAACAGTAATATTGTGTAAATATTTATATTTTAATATATCCTATCATAACTGTGATAGTATAGCTGAAATTTCAGTATCATTTCTCCTGTCTATAGTGTCACATGATCCTTTAAAAATCATTCTAAAATGCTGATGTATTACCAATGTATCATTTTTTAATTATTATTATTTTTTAACCTGTGATGCTTTTTTCAGGAGTCTTTGATGAATAAACAGTTAAAAAATAGCTAGAAATCAGTTTTTTGGAAGAAATTTGTATTTTTATTCAACAAAGAAATGTTGAATTGATAAAAAAAAGAGAGTAAAGACTTATTTATTAGATATTTATTAAATCCTTGAGAATTATCAACACTTTGGTAATTTCATCCATTACAAATGGAAAATTCCTTAATGCTTAGAAATGTGTGTAGTTCTGTATCATGATAACCAAAGACCAACAGACTCAATGACATATGAGAGTCAAAATAGCTCCCCCCCCCCCCTCTCTCTCTCTGAAGTTTAATATATCATGGATATCATGACAAAAATGACTTTCATTTCACTTCTTTGTGATAGGACTTTCTGTCACATTGGCTCTCATTAAAAACTGTTTAAATGTAATAATCAGTGGTTTTCATGATGTTTGAAGATACATAAAATTAAAGAGTTTGTTTAAAAAGTTGTAGATGAATAACAGCATGCCAGACCACAGGAACACTTGAAAATCCATATAAACTCACTTCAGTTCAGTGACATTTTACAAATCATAAATAATCTCTAGATTGAACTCAGTATAAATATATCATCATCTGGCCATAATGCTCTTATAAACTCCATTGCATGCTCCAAACACACTTTCAAAAAGATTTGCTTGTCACGTTCTCACCTTGTAAGTGCTTCTATTCCTTCGCTCCCGGGACAGTGTGTTCTCTCAGATTGCAAATCTGAAACTCTGCTCTCCATTTAAAGCGTCAGGAGTTTTATCATGAAAACAAATGATATAGAACCATTACATTTAAGTATTCAAGTTTTATTTATGAAGGACATTTAAAAACAGCAAGCACGGCTGACCAAAGTGCTGAACTTTCATATCATAAACTCACTATAAATTAAAAGCCAAAGAAAAGAAATAGGTTTTAAGAGATGGTTTAAAAACATTTAAAGACTGTGCCGGTCTCATATAGGCTGGAAGGCTGTTCCACAGCTTACGGCCAACAACAATAACAACTGCTCTATCCCCTCTATGCTTTAACAGTGTTCTGGGGACAGAGTGAAGTCTTTGATCAACAGACCTCAGATTTTGTGTAGGATTGTATGCATTGTATTGAATTTTCAACGCAATTCTAAGATGCACAAGTAACCAATGCAACGATCTAAAAATTTGAGTAATGTGATCAAATTTAAATTGTCCTTTTAGCGGCAGGGTTGTGTACTAGTTGGAGACGAGCGGTGGAGGATTTTGAAATGCCAAGATAAAGAGAGTTGCAGTAGTCCGAGCGAGATGTAATGAGCGCATGGATATCAATCTCTAAAGTTTTCACTGAAAGAAAATATTTAATTTATATATTTAGTAGGCATAGCTAAAAAAAAACAGGGCTAAAGACTAGAACCTCAGTTTTTGATTCATTCAGAAATAAGACATTTTGAGAGAAACCACGTTTTCACTTCATCCAGGCATGCAAAAAGAGATTCTAGAGCAGCATGTTTATTTCGTTTCAAAGGTAGATAAATTTGGGTTTCATCTTCATAGCAGTGAAATGATACACCGTGCTTTCTGAAAATAGAGCCCAAAGGAAGTAAATGCAGAACAAAGAAAATAGAATGGGTGTGAGAATAGAACCCTGTGGCACTCCACAGGAAAGTTGAGCAGGCAACGAAGAACCTATTCTGACAGGGAAACTTATATCTGTTAAATATGTTTTGAACCAGCTAAGAACAGTTCCCTGGATTTAAGTATTAACGTTTATTCCCACAATGATGAAGTCATGGCAAAAGTCATTATAGTGATGATGAAACATCGTTAAACCCATGTCATGATTAGCATTCAGTAGTTTGCATACATTTAGTTACAGCCTCCTAAATGAAGCTTATTTTCCAAAAACAGTTCTACAAACAAATTGCTGTTATGTGTTGTTATATCATTAATGTTCCTTTGTAAACTCACACTTATTGACCTGTGCAATCACTAAACACAAGCCACATTCATAATTGATGCAGTTTTACTGTTCATCTGAAATATTCAGCACTTTCATCCATTAGTCTGTCATAAACATAAATCCGATGTGGTCCATGAGAATGCCTTCAGTTCATTCAAAATCCAAAACTGTTGGTTAAGACTTTATTTCAATAATATATTTCAAATCAACAATATATCATGATATTAGAGGCAGAACTCATGAGCAAATCAGATGAATAAACACATAAGATGAGGTTTTATCAAGAATTAACCACCATCCAAAGCACCCAGATTAGGCCATCTAGATGAAATGACCAAACTCTTTCATTAATAGTGATTACAGTTCTGATGTTGATCTGAATCCACTGCAATTGACTTGTTTGCAGACTCTACAATGGCAGCCAAGTGAAGTAAACTCCCCACACTGCAACTCGTGCTGCAAGACATAACACTTTGGATGGAGGAACATAAATTAGTCATCAATCAATAGAGATCAATGGACTTATTTTCACCAGGCTGAAATTAGGAGTAAAGAGTTCAGCTCTAGTCTGGGAGATGGAGGGAGAGCTGGAAACACATGGAAACACAGACCATTCACTGCAACTCGATATGTGAATTCATAAACTCTTCTTTACAACAAATGTGGCTTATGGTTATGGTTATGGTTAATTTCAGTTTATGAAATCCGGCATTGAATACAAGATTTTAAAAAGCATCTATATGTCTATAAATGTATTTAAATCTGAATTCTTTGTTTTTTTATTTTATTTAGTTTTTTTTTTTTTTACTGCATTTGTATTTTATTTAACTACTTTTTAAAGATTGCAAATAAAGTATGTTCAATTTTTTTAATTATATAATTAATTACATATTAATTTAATATTTTTAATTAAATTATACAAATAATTACATTTAAAAGCCTGAAACCACTATGTGTGTGTGTGTGTGTGTGTATGCACATACACATACACACAAATGAATGTTTCTGAAACAATTTAATATATCTTTACTATTTTTTATTAATTTTATGTCATATTATTTCCTAAAATCTTCTAAATTATTATTGTTTTCATTCTTAATGGTTTTTAAACTACACATTAAATACATTTTTACATTTTTTAAATGAAATAAATACTTTTAAAAATGTATTTCTATTTTTTTACTTGAAAAGTGATTACTTTTATACATATATTTTGTTTTTCATTAAAATAATTACATGTATCATGTATTTATTTGACTTATTTGAATCAATCAAGTTTCTTTACTTACTTCTTAGGTTTCCTTTACTAAATCCTAAAACATATTCATATCCAAATTATTCCAATGTGTTCTCAGATGAAAATTAACAGTTGATAATGCACAGCCCAGCTGCTTGGCAACACTAGATTTTACTTAACACTATAAATCCCTGCATGAAGGTTGCTTGAATCATGTTAAAGAGCAGTCACTCAGGCCTAACCATTTTAACACTGCATCAGGTAGTGTTGCAAACATGTTGGCACATGTAGTTTCTACTTAACCTAAATGTCAAGGATACCTGAGATAGAAAGAGTGTGAAAGAGACTGAAAGTGACAATAAGAGAGAAAGGTTGAAACAACAGAAGAGTGAGCTTCTCTCAGCTGTTAATGTCACTGGCTCTGATTGTCATTGAGGAAGACGCTGAAGTCATCAGTCATTCTTGATGACTGAGTCTCCACATGCTCCCTGCAGAATCACTGTCACTCTTGCACCTCCGCTCACAAGTGCAGCACATTATCACACGTAGCATGAAGTGATGGCCCTTATCATATGCTCAGTGTGTCACAAATCCCAACTGTTCTGACTGATCTCATATCAGTAGCTATCAACTAGACAGCAAGGCTATTAATTGCTATATTAGCCTCTCTTAATTTTCTGCTTAGAAATAGTTAGTAAGACAGCTGTTAAGTCTGGGGAAGGATTGAGGGATTTAAAATATGGTCATGCAGAATAAGGCATTAATATGTGCTTTTATAAGTACTAATGAACAATATGCAAGTAATATGCAGCCTAACTAGTTTCCATTTGCTGATTTGATGCTCAAGAAACATTTATTGTTATTTTTTATCAACAGTTGTGTTGCAAAAATTTTTAGTGGAAATCTGAAAACATTATTTTTGATAAACAAAAAAGTGAAAGTTCGAAGAACATATTTGAAACATTTATTATTAACTTTTTTATAATATAAATATAATTTTCCCCCAGTCATCTCATTGGAAAAAAAGTATCATAATATAATATATATTTATTTTTCTATTCATTAATTAAGCTTTTTTTCAAGTGAAAGTGAGATGACATTCAGCCAAGTATGGTGACCCATACTCAGAATTCATGCTCTGCATTTAACCCATTCAAAGTGCACACACACACAGCAGTGAACACACACACACACACACACACACACACACACACACACACACACACACACACACACACACGCACACACACACACACACACAGTGAACACACACCCAGAGCAGTGGGCAGCCATTTATACTGCGGCGCCCGGGGAGCAGTTGGGGGTTCAGTGCCTCACTCAAGGGCACCTAAGATGTGGTATTTCCAGCCTGAGACTCGAACCCACAACCCTAGGGTTAGGAGTCAACCTGTCTAACCACTAGGCCACAACTTCCCCTGAGTTCAAGCTCAGTATAAAGCGTAATCTTTCTCATTTTCATTTCCTCTCCAATTGATTTCATTGGATTCATAGAAACATCTGTAGTATATTTCAATTTGATTTTCCTTAGCTGCATCCAAAATTCTGTCAGTATAATTCATGTGTCACCCCCCAAAAGCCCCTTTGAGGGGTTTGTGTATGGATTTGTTTGCATGAATGCATTTTATTCTCTGGTATCATTTCTTAAGCTTGCTTTATGGTTCAGACATGCGCCAGAAGTGACTTAAAGTGACTCAATGTGCTCTAAGTGGTGTTCTTTCGAATATAATCGAGCGGAGCCCGTGAGTGACAGGGTTTGTGTATCAGTTGAATTAAGCGGGCCGGCGGGCCGGGGAGGGGGTGTATGAGAACTGAGCGCTACATGATAATGTTAGCTTCAGCATTAGTGAGCAGAGGCCTGTGGGAAGGTGTCCGGAGGTTCTCCCACAGTGTTTATGTAACAGTGCAGCACACTTCAGCTTGTGTTAGCATCTTCCCCCTCAACGCCCCGTTCTCAACTGACCTGCTTTACACAGCAAACCGCCGAGAGATGAGGAGAGAGGTGAAATAAAGCGAGCGGTGGAGGAGGGCGAGAAAGATTACGCTTTATACTGAGCCTGAACTCAGCAGAGATAAGACCATACAAACAGAAATAACGAGAGAGTGAGAAGGGAAGAAAGCAGTGAAAACTACTAATAGTAATTTAACTGTATGGAATATGCCACAATTGTAAACCTGGTCTATGCTGTATTTATTTACTCTAAAAATACTGTAACCATCTAATCAAATGATGCATCAAGAAAGGTGTTAAAAATCAGGAATGATATCACTTCTGATTCATTCGTCAATCTTCAAATGGAAGGTTGAGTCAAAAAACATTGCATCAGGGTTTTATGCTGTGTTCTCTGGTTGCATACTGCATACATTTGGAATAGTTACGAAATATATAATCATATATAAATAACTTATTCTTTAATCAGTATGCAGCACAGTTTCTGTATGCACTGGATGACAAATCTGCAAAAATGAGCACTATGGAATAAGCAAGATGCATGAAATACTGCATCCCACGATGCAATGCAACCGAATAAACCCTTGATTTCCATTTCTCCTGTAATATCCACTGCAATCTCTAACATCTTCATTGACTCATTACTTGACTGGACTGCCAAGAAACAAGATATTTTACACTAGATTGTATGAAAAATATTTATTTTATATATATACTGTATCTTTAAACTAATAATTTCTTTGGACTGGTAAAAATAACATTTTACATGAAACTGAATTTACAAAAAATGCAAGAATATAAGGATATGTGAAGTCATACCACCTTATTGTGGAACAAGATTTTACTAATTATTAAAAAAATTCATCCTACACTAAATAATATGCATACTGTGCATTTTCTGTATTTTCTGTAAGCAAAGAAGGTATGAAAGTGTACTATTCCGAATTCAGCCACTGTGTGGAATACTGCATCCCAAAATGCAATGCACTTGACTTCATCTTTCATTACAATAGGACAAATGCACTGGAAGTAATATCCACTGCAATTATAACATCTTTCTTGACTCATCACTTGATCAAACTGCCAAGAAATAAAAGGTTATATCTATTATTTACAGTGTCTTTACAGCATATATATCCTATTCCAAATGTAGCCATACATTGCACATTTCTGCACATTACAGAAATAGTATGAGTAGTGTGGTGGTATGCTATTTAGACCACATGTGCAGCGTGGTGGAGATCATCTCAGGCATCTCAGATAAAGAACTGGCCACTGTAGCTTTACCACGCACACCTCTTCTGCTCTGAATTATTAAAGAGAAATGGAAAGAGCCTTGCTGGACAGAAAGAAATGTGTGGAGAGATTGCATGAGATGGAAGGAGAAAGGCACACAGATGAAACCAGATATAATTGGATAGATGCAGAAAGACAAAATGAATGCAATTTTTTATGTTCTCTCTGGAGAGCATTCCTTCCATCACAGTGCACACTGGGCTGTGATTCTTGAATTGTTTTGATGAGATGTGAGCGTACCGTGCTTCTCTGACACAGACCGTGCATCTCCATTTGGTAATGCGAGTCTTAGAGGGATTGTTTAACCCAAAAATGAAAATTCTGTTTTCATTTACTCACCCTCATCTTGTTCCAAACCTGCATTTCTTTCCTCTGCAGAACACAAAAGTAAATATTCGGATGTAAAATGTGGTCCAAACAACAAGCAAACAATATTTTTTCCTGGTCTTACATTAGCAGAAAAAAAAATGTTTCAAAGGTGGACTAGGTTTTAATACCGTAAAACCTGTAGCATGTTATTAAAAATATGCAATATTCAATAACCACTTGTTGTAGCGCCTTGACATTTGCTAACACTTTTAATCTACTGCTATGCATTCCATTGCCATAATCAATATTTAGACTAACATTCAAAAGGGCTTCTTCAATCTACAAATGATCTACAATTTCCTGTTTGAAAATATTTTAAAATGTAATTTATTCCTGTGTTGTCAAAGCTGAATTTTTAAAAGCATTACTCCAATTTTCAGTGTCACATGATCCATCAGAAATCATTTTAATATGCTGATTTGGTGCTCCGTGATATTGTTTCAGGATTTATTTGATATGTCTTTACTGGCCCTTTTTTTATAAATGCATACTTGCCTAATAAAATGTAAAAAACTACCAGATCTCTAACTACTGTTAAAGATTTTAGAAAGGCTGAATTAACAAACTGAAACCTAGAATAATTTATAAAAAGACTTTTTTTTTTATCTGCAATAACTGATTAATCATTAACAAAACAGAGGAATATGTATGAAGGTTAATGATAAATCACTTTGATTTTATGCTGATTTCAAGGCCTCTTTAAAGTCAGTATGACTCGTCTTCCTGTCAGCTGAGGAGGCTTTCGAAGCAACCTGCGTGTGAGGATGTATATGTGTGTGTGTGTGCAAATAAATGGAAATGTTAAAGACTAACAGCATGTTTTTTAAGTAGATTGAAGAAGGCCGTGCAAATGAGTGGAACAGTCATGTTGACATGTTTTGACTGTACATGCGAATAGCACTTAACATCCTCATTACTCCTTGTGTGCATGCTTGTACTTTTTGCATGAATGCAGACAGCGAGATTTCATCAGGACACAAAGAAATAGTCGGTTGTGTTATCTGTTGCATGTGTGAGCTGCGTGGGTCGCTGCATTGCTCTGAGATGCGCTACAGTTCTGATGGTACATGACAGATCAAATTTCTTCATTACACCCACAGAGAACCCAGAGAGACATTCCCCATCTCTCTGCACATCCACAACAAATGATAATGTACAACACATAAATCCACAATATTACACAAATGAGTGTCACCATTTTCCCGTTGTATTTTTGAACCTGAAAAGTAATCATAGATCAGTCGGCCAGGCTGCTTATTATTGTAGTAATTTTGAGTCAATATTGTTCAAATTAAGTGTTTTTTTTGTTTGTTTATATTTTTATACATTGCGTGTAAACTATCAAAAGTCTGGGGTCAATAAGATTGTTAAATGTTTTTGAAAGAAGTCCTTTATGTTCACAAAGACTGCATTTATTTGATCAAAATACTGTAATATTGTGAAATATTACAATTGTAAAGAACGTTTTTACTATTTTCTACCCTTACCAAAAAGTAGTATACTTCAAGTTTATTTAACTAAGTATACTTAAGTAAAGTTTAAGTATATTTTTAAGTATACTTTATGTAGCAAGCATACAAATACCAGTGTTCTAGTAGACTTAAGTGAACTGTTTCAGTACATTGGGACTAAATTGGCCCACTTTCTAGCATATAAAAGTATACTTTAAAGTACACTTTAAATATAACAGTAGCAAACTTTGAGTACACAACAAGTTTACCTCTATGCTTGTAGTTTGTACTGCAGTTATACTAAAAGTGAACTTATAGGTTTACTGATAGTTTACTAATGAAATACTTTCTACACTTAAAAGTATACTCTCAGTAAACAACCAGTTTAGTAGTTTTATACTGTAAGTATACTGATAAGTTTTCATTAAGTGAACTTTACATCATACTTTAAGTATAATACTATGTCCCTATTTAGATTTTAATTTGTATATATTTTGTTATATGAATATCTGAGCATACAAAACATCCAAAGATCAAAGATCTGCTTGTAAACAAAAACATTTTATTGTAGCTTCATGTGTTCTTTTTTTAAACACTTTAATGTGGATAAGTTTCATAAAAAATAAAGAAATAACATTTTGAACAAAAAGCTGAAAATAGACTATGAATTGGATTCAGAATGATAATCAAAACGTAGATGGAGTCGATCAACACCCAAAAAGCTTGACTGTAATTATTAATAATGAATAATGAATAATGTAATAATGAAAACATGGATTCTAGGAGCACAAGTATGGCTCAAATATATTTAGAATTTTCTTTTTGTTTTAAGTTAAGTCAAGTATACTTAAATGTCATTTTAAGTATATTTCTGAAGAGTACATGAAGCCCATTCTGAGAAGTACATAAAAAGTCAACTAAAAGCATACTTTTATATTTTTAGTTTAAAAGAAGTATACTAATAGCACACTTTTTTTTCAATAGGGTTAGTTTTATATGAATGTTTTAAATCCTCTTTCTGGCTCCTAAAATTAAACAGCCTGGTTTTCATGTGCTTTTAAACCTGAAATGACATCCAAAACACATTTCAGTAGTGGGTCCAGCTGGATGGGCTTTTATAAACCCAGATTCAGAAATCTATTTAAGAAAATAAATAGGGTCCATTTTAATTTTCGTGTTGACTTTAAAGGCATCTTATGATGACACAAACATTAGGTGATCATCCAGCTCTTACTTATTGGTGTTTTGTATTAATATTATGAATCTTCTCCATCCTTATTATTTCATGAGTGGATGAGCCAAGCTTCTGAATAACAAACTGATCCTGGGTCAGTGTCCTCATTTATTATTTTCATCCCTATGACATCAAAAAGACAGATTTCAGAACCAAGATTTCAGTCACGTTTGCACAATGTTTTTTTATTTATTTTTTTTAGTTCTGGATTTAAGGAGGCATCTTTGATTTTTACATTTCATAAAATGTTTGGTTCCATAGCCTTTTAATAAAATGTAATGACTTTCTCCATCTCTGACACAAAATCTCTGCGTATATAACCAAGGCCATGCCAATAATATCAATACAAATAACTAATCAAATTCCTCTTAATTGCAAGATCTCAGCTAGCTCAAGTACGCGACCTTCACACTGCCGTTATTGCTAATGGCACTTGAGCTGTAAAGTCCATGTGACCAATTCTTGCTCTGTAACCACAGGAAAACAACATCCTGCATCTTCCTGCATCTTAAATTTAAAAACGTAGGATTTTTAACTGGGGGAAAAGGCCACAACATATTCTCTTTCCATGAACTTACCATACTTCTTGTCACGGATTCATATTTGTGAATCCGCTTTTGTATGTTTTGATGAGTTGATGCTTCTATATTCAGAATCCTCTCGTAATGAAACAAAAAGGCGAGAGGCTTCATATTCATCACAGTGAAGAGCAGAAGCTTTAGTTAGCCATCGGTTACATGATTATACTACAAAAAAAGTCACCTTGTTAACAGCGTCGACTCTGACATGAGTCAGAACTGATTGACAGACAGAAAGACTGATTGGACCGATCAACACATTTTATTTTTTGATTTGCACCCATGCTGAGAGGGAAATACAGACCCAACATGAAGTGATTCTACAGCTGTCCTCTATGCAGCAGACATCAATAGATGGATGACTCAGGTGGAGCTTGTGTTTGTTCTGGGGGAAGCTGCCTGATGATGACATCTCAGGAATAACCATCTGGATAAAGGACACAACACATGATACTATCAAGCATGAGATATAAAAAAAGTGATGTATCCCATAAGCCCAATCATAATGGTTAAGTACCCCTTTATTGACATTAAATCTGTTTCTTCTAGCTCGTCTTGTACTGCATATACAGTAATTTAGCATTAATTTAGTTATTACTAACAAAAAAAGTTACTCATTTTTACAATGATTCACTTTCAAACTAAAAAAACAACTGTGGGTGAAAACTGACTCACCGATCAGCTTCCTCCATCTTAACCTTTTTCCCCCACAAAGTTATAACTTCATTAACAGGGATATTGGTTTCTGTTTTGAATGACATGATGGGAGGAGAATATGAAAATTCATTATATTATTGCAAAAGAGGAAGCAAGTGAGCCGAATAAAGAGCACATCTGTTAAAACTGTCAAGTATCATGAATAAATAATTTTTATTTACGTATTTGAAAGTGTCTTATGCCCACCAGGGCTGCCTTTATTTGTTAAAAAAATACATTAAACACAGTAATATTAGACAATATTTTAAAGTGTAATTAAATCCTGTGATAGTCCAGTCTTCAGTGTCATATCCTTCAGAAATCGTTCCAATATGCTACTTTGGTGCTCAAGAAACATTTCTAATTGTCATCAATGCTGAAAAAAGTTTTGCTGAATAGAAAAGTTCAAAAGAATGACATTTTTGGAACGTTATAAATGTATTAACTGTCGTTTTCATCAATTTACTTCATCCTAGCCAAATAACAATATTAATTTAAATGTGTGGGATTACACATTTATAAATGGTTAAATCTAGGTTCCAATATAATAATAGACATTTTGAGGTAATAAACCTGACACATCCAAGAAGATCAAATCAGGAAAATCAAGTGTCTGAGATAGTGATCTTTTGTCTTTGTGCTATTCCTTGCCATTAGGCTTTTAAGCTCAATGCACAGGTATCAGCGATACTGTCAGGCACCTCTGTATTTAAATGACACTGTTATGCTGAGCAGATCAAAGATGGGAAAATGGCCAGTATCAGGCCGATCTCTGTATTGCATTTGCATGCTTTGTTTAGGTCGTCTCCACCTCTGTGTATCCCGCCCCCTTGAATGAGACTTTTGATGACTACAAGCACCACGCAGAGCGTTCTCAATAAAGAATTCTGCTGAAGATTACCCAACAGTCTCCTGGTCTTCGCTTCTGAGTTTCCAACAAATGAAAAACAAACCTTACTGACCCCAAACCTAAACACAGTAGTAGTCTGTTTCGTGCTATGTGTGTTATATTAAATGTGTGTCCCAACATTAAAGTTACAAAAATGTTCCTTAAATTATCAGGATGTATGGTAAAACCTGACACTGCAGTTTATAAAGATGCGTGAAAATAAGTCATACTATAAGGACATCAGTCAAGAGGATTTTTATATTGTTCTGCCACACTGCATGAGAAACGTGCTCTCTTGTATCAAAAAGTGCAGGCAGGTGACACGGTAAAGTGTGAAACCGTGAGTCACGAGCTGTTTGGTCTCCTTGATGCCCAGATAGCACACGTAAGCCTGCAAGATGTGTGATAAAGATCACTTCACCTTTAAGATGTCAGTTTCATATTCTAAATCATAAGCATCTTAAAAACATCTTCTTAACGTCTATTTGACATCTGATAGGAAACGTCCGTATTGCAGTTGAGAAAACAGTCTAGTCTTGCAGATGGAAATGCAGATGTCAAAGAGATAGCTCTGTGATGTATGTGTGCTATCAGGGTGAGGAGCCGCTGAGACTGAGAGTAAAGCGAGCATCCGGAGCAGCAGCGTGATGACAATGTGGATCAATCCAAGCACTTTGCTCTAGAGTAGAGACGTCCCTTTAATAGCAGACTCTGAATGACTTCATGTTATCGCTCCCACGTTGTGGCTTCCTGCACCCAGTGCATCAGGACTGATCTGAGGTCAGGCGCTGGGAGGCGCGCTCCAGGCTTCTCCTTGGCAAGTCCTCGGCAGGGGCTGAACGCAGTGATGGACGAGCCAAGGGACTGGGGGAGTGCAGCATTCCTTGCCTTCTTTTCCCACTTCTTCTTTATTCCTTTTTTCTCCTCCTCTGTTGTAGCTATCTATATCGCAGCTCTTTGACCTCTCTTTGATTAAAATGCACACACCTGCAATGCCTCAGCAACAAACTGCGTGTCGGTATTGTTTCTGCAGGATCACAAACTTGCTCCTTCATCTGTTTTGTGCCCAAGCTAAAATAAGCAGGACAAGTGTGTATAAGCAATGATAAGCAATAAGCATCAACAACTCTAAAAAGTACTATTGCTGTTTTCTAACAGGTTTCCAGACCACCTTCCACATATCATTGGTCCCACCCTAAATTAGCAATGAGTCAAAGGCTGTGTTCATGCATGTTGAGTATGCAGGTATTTAGGAAGTTGATACCAATGAAGCATAACATCATAAAGATCTGAAACTCAAAAGTCAGGTTTAGTCAATAACCAAACAAATACGTAATGTCCACAGTGCTTATTTTTCACGGTACTTTTATACATACTCATATATACGCAGACATTAGTTAATATTATATGTATATCATTTCAATTTAATTTATAACAGTAATAAGTTATTAAATATAATGAATTCATGCTACTACAGAGAAACAAAATGCAAAAGCAAGAAAATAAAATACTTAATGTCTATATAATAGAGTCAAAAAGGTTGAGAACTATTGAAATCGAGCTTTTTTTCTTCATTCTCTGACTGAATATGAAAATAGATGTGGAACAGTGGAAGTATATATTCTGGCTTATTTTGGATTCAGGGTTGGGAGAAGCTACGGCTCGCATACGCGTGCATGCACATCTGTGACCCATATAACTGAGGTGATGATACTCGGGTGGGCAGGTGGTCATCCTCGTGGGTGGAGAAATCTGTCCTGCAGACCGACAGATACACGGACACGCGCAGATGGTGCAGGAACTCTGCCTTCATTCTGTCTTCTTAAGAAGAATCTTAAAGTTCATCTCCAGGTCTTAATCGAGGACACGCAGATCTGAGGTTTCCGTGTGAACGCTCGGTTATATCTCTGTTATGACAGAAATAGGCTTCACGAGGACAGAACAAGAGCGTGTGTGTGTGTGTCCGTGTGTGTTTGTGTGTGTGTTTACTATCCTCCACACTGTCACCGACACTAGCAGCAACACCTGCTGGACAAACTCTGCAAATTATTCCTAACAGGAAAAAGAGGCTTGCTTTAATTTAAAGACCTTATATTGACAAAGTGTCTACTTTTATAGGACAATCTAAAAAAAAAAAAAAAGTAGCTTTTTTTTTTTTTTACTGCACGGGAAAGCGTTTACATGGCGATACAAAATCTGAAATCATTTTAGTGTAAATATACATATACAAATATAATTATAATCGTTTATTTACTTATTGTTCATCGGAATTTCTTCAACTTCAGGCACTTTTATAGTCATGTGATTCATATTAAAACTCGATTATTGTTATATGATCACATTAAAATGTTTAGGAAAATATCATTTAGATTTGTTACTTTTAAAATGCACAAAAATATTATATCTAAATATAAGTAAATATATATGTTTTCTATTCAGTTTTAGATTTTATGTATTGTATATCTTTATTATTTTGTGTGTGAATTAAAAAATATCAATAAAAACAAAAGAAAATATAAAATTAATTCTAAATCAATATTTTCAAAAAACAATATTTAACACACACACACACACACACATATAATAAAAAGTAATAATAGTGAAAAAAAATTTTTTTTTAATGACTTTCACTTAGTGTCATTTCCATAACTAGAAATTTGGCCAAAATTCTTTATTTTTTTGAAGTGTAATGTCACACACAGGATGCTATTAAACAGTACAAAATTCGATTCACTTATAAAATTGTTCAGTTAAACTCCCTAACAAGCTATATGATTTCAGATATAATTTTAATAATTAGGGTTGTAAATAGGCTATGTATTGAAAAATGAGGAAGAAATGTTCAGTGATTGCTAGCGGCATCAGTGAGTAGCTGAGACATTAGAGCAGTCACGCACAGTCCCTTCAGCAGGCCGGTTAAACATCAGTCCCTCGGGACAGGGGCTAATCACTTCTGCTTGGACTTCGAGAGGCAGGCTTCAAAGCAGAACGTGAGGTGTGTGTGAGAGAGACGGATGAGGGTGGCTGGGGCCTTGTTAATGCTAAATGTATGATGTGGGTTGTGACTGATCTCACAGCAGGTGTCAAAGCCCTGATTTGCTGCACACAAACAGGGATGTCTCCATGAGCCTCAGTCTCCAGGGGTTCACTCTCCATTACGTCACGGGGCAAGCAGGAGTCACTGGACACAACATACAAGCTCCAACCACAAGATGTGCATGCGATATACGTGTTGCAAGACAAAAAAAAGCAGTTGTATTCCAACAATCATTAAAAATCTAGTCCTATATCCCTGTATAACACTATTGCAACTTAATCGGTTTTAAATTAAAATACACAAAATTTATATGTAAAATATAAATTAAGTATATAGAAATTAACACACACACATATTTTTTAACAGCCCGAAACTCTTTGTATTTTATTACATTTATATATGTTTTATAAAATATATTTAATATGTTTTAAAACACACACACACACACACATACATATATATATATGGACTTTTAACTGCCCTAAATGAAAAATCTAAATAAATAAATATAAAATAAAAAACCTACACACTTTGAATATTATAAAAAATATATATACATCTTATATTATATATTTTAAATATTACATTTCTCATTTCCCAATCCAGTTTGATTGGTCTAGACAAATTTCTGTGACATCTGTTGGGCAGTATAGGGACATTTTATGAGTGGTTTTCCAAGAAAATTTAATAACATGAATAATAATGTAAGCCTCTTATTTTATCTTTTAAGTCCTTCATGTAGTTGACTTCAATGTAATATACTACTCACATGTAATTTATTGTATAGGTCATTCACATGCTCTGTGGGATGTTATTAAGCCCTGTTCTGCCCTCTCTAATACTAATATACTGATTGATTACACATGGAGTTTAAGAAAACCTTTTAATGAACAAAACTACAGGAGAGAGGCTGAAAAATATAGTGAAAGAACTTCATATCAAATAAACTACATAGAAACACCATGAAAACACCTGATGAGTGAAGATTTACACCGTGTTTATTTTTTGATATATTCAAAGGCTTGTCCCTCTTTTTATTCCTTTTTTATCAAAATAGCTAATACCCTATGTCACAACAACAAACTGTAATTTGCAGCTTGCTAATGTTAATCCGAGGCAGGCAGTGTTGAGATAAGATTTGTTCCCATTTTAGAGAGAGGTAGTTTTTTTTTGGAGTGCAAAATGAGTTACCAATAGTATTTGTGTGCAAAATTTTATTTTTGTCAACTTACAAGTACACAAGCATTTACAAAGCCTTCATATGTGACTCTGGCAGAGAAAGTACATATGTCAGGATGGAGTTGTTATAGACATGACACGAGAGAGAGAGAGCAGCTGCTAGGGTTTAATTTACTGGCTCTTAAAATATCATGTCTGCACTGGTAGATTACGGTTTATTAAAAAGTAATAAAGATTTTATAATGCTCACATGCATTCAATTATGTCAATATATTTAAGTATTATCAAAATGGCAAACCGAAGAATAGAAATCAAAATTACTAGCAGCAAACAAAAAAAATAATAAAAAGATGAACACTTGCTCAAAAGTTTAAGATTTTCTTAGTATTTTTAAAATAAAATTCTCTTACTCAAGGCTACATTTATTTGATCAAAATACAGTAAAAACCCATAATATTGTGAAATATGGTTACAATTTTAAAAAGGCATTTTAAATTTGACTAATAATTTAGTCTTCAATGTCACATGGTCCTTCAGAAATCATTCGAATATGCTAATTTAAAGCTCAAGAAATGTTTCTTATTTAGGTCAAACAGTTGTGCTGCTTAACAGTTCTGTGGAAACGGCGAAACATTTGTTTTTTTTTTCAGGATTTTTCTTTTGATGAAAAATTTGGGGTTAGTTGTGGGGGGGATAAGGACCCCAATCTTTTTTTCAACTGTAGTATATATAGTGGTTGACTGCACAAAGGGTGCCATCACGATACTTCTAACTCTCTGAGACAGACTTGATGAACACACCTTTAATGCAATCATCACATCACTCCCCCTAAAGTCTGGCTCACTCGGTTTCATAATGCAGCTTAAAGCATAATGCAGCTTTATTTTAAGCGCGTCTGATGCTCTGGACATGGAATGTGCTTTGAGGTCAGATTAAGATCAGAGATCACGACACAAGATCCTCCTCATCCACAACAAATACATCAAAATGAGGCCAGGATGTTGAACTGATAAAAATCTCAGTGTGCATTTTACTCTGCTTTAACCTCACATTTCTGCAGCATTTGACCGTCTAGTTTGAATTCTGAATCTAATATATTGCACTGTGGATACACAGATGGATTGGTAAGAGCGCAGGAGTCAATGAATTGATATAGGCATTTATTTGCAGTCAGGAGGCATAGATGAAACAAGACGACACGACTCTGAAAAACACTGAGGAGTCTGTGGCCAACAAAAACATTATTAAATCAATAAATAAAAACAGGCTGATCCCTCGGTTCTAAAGAGAACCTCACTAGGATACACCTCTGAGAAACACACACCAGCTCACCCCGTTATATAAAAGAGCTCTGTAATAATAGATAAAAATGTCTTTCAAAGGGCTAAGATGAGCTTGTAAAAGATTCTGTAGCATTGAGAGGGGGGGGGGGAATGAATTCATGCAGTTCACTTAAAGGTTCAACAAAGCACACTAGCTTGACATCATTTTTAAAATGTGGTTTTTAATTCTGTACATGTAATAAATGCGATGACAAGGTAATTCAGTGTTGATTGCTTTTAAGGTCACAATTCCGCATGTGCTTCACGTCACTCGCTTAGAAACGGTCAGTTTCTAAATGAGTCCTGCACTCCACTCTCAGGCTCAGCACAGGCTTCCATTGCACAATGATTAATACCATAGAGCAGGGAGACGCCACTTGCTCCTTTAAACAGATTTAGAACATGATATTAAATCATAACTGATAAATGAACAAGCACATGTCAAGTAGTATACAGGTTACAACAGACCATACAGTAAAGAAAAAATTAAATAAAATGTAATCGGGAACTGAATTTATGCTTCTGTAATGTATGCCTGATTACTGAACCATCCTTTAGGGTTTCAACAACTCCCAATCTCCGGAGAGGCTCATCTGAATTTCAACTGCCTGTCCATGCATCCTTCGGGATCCATATTCTTCATCAGGAAGCAGAAACGTCACAAATGCATCAGTTTTAGCCATATCTGCTTCCTATAAAGAATTGGGCATGGAGAAAAGCAGCACAATATTCAGCTCCTGCTCTTGAACAGCTCCCCGCTTTCTTTTAAAGAGAAGTTGATGCATAGACTTATTTAGAATGTTTTTCGCAGAGTTTTTGAACGATTAACAGCACACTTCAAACTCCATTAGAGTCTATTAGGTTTTCCGCACACATTAAAAAGGTGACAGTGACAAAAATTAGACAAGACAAACAGAAAAACAAATGAAAAAGGAGAAACGGCATCAGTAAGGCAAGAAAAATTTATGCAGGAAAAAAAAAAATTGGATAGACATGGATCTAACTTGTTCTAAAACATCTTATATTCCACTATGAATCGAAAGATGAGGGATTTCATTTCACTGTATTCGGAGTAGGTCTAGATTAATTTCTAATGCGGTTATTTTTCTGTCATTTGGTACCTAGAGACCATTAATCAGTGCTAGAGTTTCTCACAAGAACACCCGGTACAATCAACATCAACGTTCACAGTCAAAAACACTCTAAAACCGGCTAGCTGTTCTGAAGGTGTTCGCTCCACAAAGCAGTTTAAGCTCTAATTGAGGCTTCACAACCTGATCCCAGATCAGCTGTAGAGCAGTAACAACAGCAGATCTCCTCTTCCATCACACACACAGTCTCACAAGCCTATCATCGGAAAGTGAGGAGAAGGCTGGGTCAAAACTCCCACCACTAAAACCAAAAGAACACCGTAATCTGATGGAGCAACATTTCCGTTACAAGGTGGCTTCTTCCTCAAGAGTCACGTGGATGAGATTATACTTGAGGGAGAGAAGATGATGGGCAAAGGGATTTTGTTTATTATGTTAAATAAAAAGTTAAAGGGCTTCTGAGTACAGAGCCTAGGGAAGAGAAGGGGGGACCTGATGCTCCTAGCTCAGGAGCTGACGAATCTCCTTGTGCATGTGACACAGGAAGTCCACGTAAGAGGCCCCTCCATTGTTGCTCTTATCCTCCACCAGGAAGTGTTTGAATATCAGCTCCAGCTTGTCTTCCTGTTTCACCACCATAAGCTGAAAGACAATGATTATTTACATATCAACTTTAAAAATAAGGGGGAAAATGAGTAAACTACTGGAGGAAAAAAACATTAATATCAGCTGTAGGCAATGTTCCCTCTAAGCTGTGCGCAGAAGAAATAATATGCCGCAAACAGGACAAATGCAAAAAAGCCATTTGATTTAACTCTAGTAAATGCAAAATAATTGCAATTCTCTGGCAAACCGCTATGGTGATGTTGTCACTATAGAACCAGTGAATGTGGTTTCATAGAAAGAATGATGTGCGACAAATCAGGTGTAGTGTGCAAACTCATACTAAGAGTAAGAGAACTAAAAATTAATGTTCACGTTTTTTGAAAAATACATTTACTATGTTATATTATAAGCCTAATAAATTATTGACCTCAAAAAAGGAGTTCATGAACAACAACTGATTCATTTTTTTAATATTAACTATATTATATATATATATATATAAAAAAAGTGTTTTCTCAGGTAACATAAAATGTGCATCATTTAGTTACATCGAGGACTAGATCCTCAAATATAAATATCACATAAAGGTAAAAGTTGTACACTTTGTGTGTGTGTGCTGTACAGCTCTGGTATAAAGAATGTTTTTGCTCAGGTGGCCGAAATGTGCACCCAACTGGGAGGTTGGGGTTCCATAAATGTCTAGCAACAACTACATAAATTGGGAGTGGGAGACCCGGGTTCGAATCCACTGTGAGACACCAATGTGTCCCTGAGCAAGACACTTAACCCCTAGTTGCTCCAGAGGCGTGCGACCTCTGACATATATAGCAATTGTAAGTCGCTTTGGATAAAAGCGTCAGCTAAATGAATAAATGTAAATGTAAAATGTAAATAAATTAAACCAAAAGTTTTTTTTTTTTAACACTTATCTTATAAATCACGAGTGACCCTTCCCCCTCAGAAGTAAAGACATTAATCTGGACTGACTGCTAATAACTGTATTGTACTGAGATGATACTAATATAAAAAAAAAGTTCAACAAGTGACAAGTGGCATAATATCAAGCCCTGTGACGTATTTACCTTCATGTATCGTGAGCGCTGTGCCCTGACCGACTCAATAATCTCCCTCAGTCTCTTTGAAAAAGGATTATCCAAAGCCGGCAGAGAGGTCTAAAGCAGCAAAACACACAATAAAAATCACCAATGTTCACATCATATTTTTCAAAACAAAATGCAACATGCAGAAACATTCCAAGCCTCCTTGGTAAAGTTTCATGTGATCATAAGTAATACCTGAGCTACACAACTGCTCCTGTATGAGAAATAAACCCTAATCTTTTATTTACATTATGTATGCATATTATTTTCTCAGCATTTATAAGGGGCTGTACCATGTTGGGGTCTATCTGGCCAAAGGCTGGCGTGCCAAAGATGTTCTGAAGCAGCTCCTGTTGGGCATTGACCCCCACCCAAAGGAAAATATTCAGTCCATTCTCTAATAGATAGACTCCTCCCCTAGACAGTCTCTCCTCCGAGTCCCTCACTGCCACAGGCAGAGATATGCTCTCAACATCCAACTTTTGCTGTAGAGAAACCGAGAATGTGCCATAATCATCACAGCTCAATTACAATATCAAATGGGCTGATATTATTGCGTTTGTCTCTCACCAGCGGAAGCAGACGAGGATAGAAGAACACATGGCTCTCAGATACATCCATAGTGCTGACCAGCTGTCTCAGGTAGGCACGGTCATCCAGAGAGACGTCCGCCCCGGGCTGGAGAACGTCACTCTTCAACACGCAGTTCAGGTACACGGGCAGTAGCTTCATACATTCTGGTAAAATCAACTGTACGCAGACAAATAGAAGTAAAAATAAGAAAAGATACACAATGCAGGACATGACAGAAACAATGAAGATATTTAATCATTAATAAATAGTTTTTGTATGAACAGTACACTGTGTTTTTATGTGTTGGTTGACGCATTATAATTTTTTATAGTTACCTGCCCTGCTGAAGATGGACTGGCACAGTTCTTGCGGTAACAGGCTAAGATCTGTGCACACTGATTCACCAGGCTATCACGTACATTCTTGATAGGACTGCTGAGTACACTCCGATATGCTGTAAACACATACAAACACAATCTTTAAACTCAAAGGTCCAGAACACACACACAAAAATTATATCTTCAAAAATTTTACATGAAAATGGACTATATTAAGATTAACTAACATTTCAGCTTCCACTGAGATGCTAAATAAGTAGGCGTTGATCGCTGTCAATCATAATTTATTACTGACTTGCCTTTGCAGGCTAGCTCTATTAAATTATGTAGGTAGACTGTGAAGGGAGCTCTATCTTTTGAAATCAAAACTAAAAACAAAAAACCAAGACCAAAACAAAGATGCATTATCGTTGATGTCGGAAGGGAGCACTAGCATTTTAGAAAACAAACCAAAGAAACAAAAACTAAAAACAAGACAAAATGGCAAAACAAAATAAATATGTGAATAAAAATAATAATAAAAATAAAAACACCAAACCAATTGTGTATTAAATGCTGTATGTACACTGGAAGGGAGCTCTATCTTTTGAAAACAAAACTAAAAAAGACAAAAAAACAAGTGAATTACAAGATAAAAATAAATAAAATTAAAAAATAAAATAAAACGGATTACAATTTTACATTGTTGTCACAGAGGTGGCCCAAAGAATGCTAGCGCAGGAAGCAGTGAGGTGTTTATCTGACCGTAAGAGGATGTGTGTGGTTTTACTCACCATATTTGGCGAAAAAGTTTATGATGGTGTCAGTCTCACAGTTCCTGTACAAGTCTGCCAGCTGAGAGCAGCAGTTCACTGCCATGTTAAGGATCCGCAGCCGTCGCTGGCCACTGCAGCTGGTGTACAGAACTGCACACTGGAAGAAGAGCGAGAGAAAGAGAGTACAGACAAAAAGGCTGGCACAGCTGAAGTCATTAAATGTTGAGATGACTCAACTCAGTGTAGCTGACACTTCACATATGAGTGCAATACTACACAGACACACACACCTGCATAAGAGCTCCAGTCTCCTCGCTGAGCTTGTCGTCATGTCTGAACTCCACGGTAACGGTCTTGTCACAGTCTAGTCCTGCCAGCTCTACATCTGTGGTGTTGCTCATGTAGAAGGAACCAAAGAAGTCGGTCGCCCGGATACCTGTCACAGCATCACACAAAAGTTCAACTCCTGTACACATATTCATTAAAAACTGATGATAAAAATGCAATTTAAAAAAAAAACATGAAGTGGCTGAAGACAACATGGCTGCTATATCTTAAGAGAGCTGTAGAATAAAATCATAAAAAATGCATTTATACATTTTTTACTGATCTGTTGTGGTTTGAAAATGGCCCTATATTGGCTTTTGAAGTTGAACACCTCTATTAAAATGTTCAAATAAATACAAAGATACTGCAGACTTGAGTAACAGCGGTGTAAATTCAGATTTCCCATCACTGGAATAAACTATGAATAGGTAATTGCTAATGAATAAAAACAGAAAACAATTTTTCAGTTGTAATACTACTTCACAATATTACTGTTTACTGTATTTGTAATGAAATAAACAGCCTTCACATTCACAACAACAGGTGTGTATAAATATGTCGTGAAGAACATAAAAAAATAAAAAAACAAGCAATAATTCAAAATCTTGTGTATAAAGCTGTGCATTTACCTGTGCTGGTGCGGACCCTCATCACTGCATCAAAGCCCATCGGCTTCTGCACATCTCTCCTCAGGTCATTGAGGAAACGCTCCTGGTCAGATGAAGCCTGAGACAAAACATAGTGAATGTTGTTTTTGTTTAAGGAGATTTCTTTGATCTGGTCCCGTATGGTATTAATGGCTAGGTGGTTTAGGTCTATCTTACCTGGAAGTAGGTGTATTTGTAGATGGAGCCACCCGTTGAAGTTGGGACCACCCCTAATGTTGCTACATCAACATACTGGTTGGGAAAGAGGAAGAGGTCCACACAGCAACCCTGTGCAACACACTCCTTGGCAAGGGTGTTGTAAAAACTAACTTGTGGCTGGAATAATGACTGCAAAAGAAATGGAGATGGAAACTTCACAATGTGCTGGAAAGGGTTCTTTAAAACTACCCAATAAACACCACATTAAAATGCCTTCTGTAACAATGTTCCCACAGTCCTCAGAATCTCAATGATGCCAAAATATTTTTAGAGACAGACACAATGCAATGAGCAGAACAGATTTAAGAGGCACCTTTTCTTTATCTGTTCCCACTAGTTTCTTATCCTCCCTGTTCTTCAGCTTGCCTGGAGCCTCAGCAATGGGAAGAGATGAGTGAAAAACAAAGAGCTTTCCGGCACAGTCTGCAGCCTAGATAAATTAAGAAATGTTACGGTTATTTAACGATTCCACTCTGAGTAGACACAAACCATTCAAACCAAAATAAAATGTTATACTAAAAGTTTCTTCCATTAACACTGTATACAGAAATGGTCCATTTAATTACTACAAGGCAATCACAATGCATTCATATGATGTACACTCACACAATAAGAACAAATACCTTGAGTGCTTCCAGCCCGGCCTGAATGACAGGCCCAAACACAGTCTCGGTTTCCCTCGTGTCTGCAAACATCTCAGGGATCTGATCCAACAAACTGTGGGCAACGTACATTTTCATAATCAATATATTGATGGTGAAAAATTCAGGAATTCTAGCTTTTATACTAGCTTAAATGAAAAAAATGATAATACACTACAGGGTACTTACTACATATGCACACACACACACACACACATTACAATTCAAAATTATTATTTTTTTAAGATACTGATATGTGGATGCATTATATTGACACACACAAAAAAAACACATTATAATTTTTTTTTTTAAAGGTACAGGTTGTAGGACCTGCCACGAGAGGGCACACTATCAAAACATTAACAATCGCGTGGGTTGATGACACTAAGGAGGAGCGTGGAATGATGGGATTTGTTGTCTTCTACCCAACCGCTGACGGCCATCAATGGAAATCAAGATCCATCAAGATGGAAAGATAAATAATGGATTTAAAGCGAGTTCAATGATTTGCGCGAGTAGATTGCATACAAAGTCAATGCAAAGACGTGACCAGACGATGAATCAGATGCGTCCTCATGCGGGTCTAGAGACGCAATGCCCCCCGTTTGGCGTGTATGCCCCATAATACTAATCCTGTTGATCGTTATAATAGTATATGTTTTATGTAAAGATACAAATCAAAACAACTCACATGTAGAGTAAAACAAGCGAGATCGGCATCTCTTTCTAGTTGAAGTTTGTCGCGAAGCTACTTCCGCATTTGTCCACGACACTGTTTTCATGTGGCATTTCGGTCAGTAAAGGCGGTAACAAAGGGTAACTAATGTCATTGACAGGCAACTGCACTGCACTGTGTCACTGTTTAGAATGGGAATTTTCTCATGATTAACAAGTAGTTGAAAACATTAGAGATATTGTTAATCATCAGCTGGACAAAATATATAAAACTAGCCTAGTGGTTTTTGGATATTTTACTGCAAATATCTTACAAATTTTACCTTTAACTGAAATATTTCACTACATTACAGTAAAAAAAATATAGTATAAATAAAAATGTAATTAAATAAATGCATACCGTATTGTTCAGACTATAAGTCGCATCAGTCCAAAAATACCGTCTACAGCCACGTGAGGGCGCTCTATGTTTTCAGGGAGAGGCTACAGGAGCAATGAGCAGCATAGAGCGCCCTCTTGTGGATGTAATGTAGACGGTAATGTTTTCGATTGGTTCATTTCAAATTAATTTTGATAAGGCGCACCTGACTATAAGTTGCAGGACCAGCCAAACTATGAAAAAAGTGCGACTTATAGTCCAGAAAATACGATACTTGAAAAAAAAAAAAAAAAAAAAACCTTTACAACAAAACTGAAACAAAAAACTGAAGCCTACCTCTCAATAACCACCCTGGACTCTGAGACATTGACCAGAAATCCATCCAGTAGGGGTACAAACATGTCAGCCACATCTGACACTACCATCATCTGTGGCTGGGCGAGAGAGGCCTTCACATTATAGAAATGAAGCACTTTGTTGTAAGTGACGAAGCCAACTCTAATGTTTGATTCCACATCAGGGTTCTCTCTGCAGGAATAATAGGCAATGTCAAAATTACACAAAATGTTTTGTTTTACATACAAAAAACAATCTCTCAACAGATATGAATGACTTTTCTGTGTTTTTCTGATGGATCTTAACTCACCTGGGCAAGTAGTCCAACAGTGTCTTCAGCTCCTGACATACGATTCCAACCATGCCGTTCTTTACAGCATTGTAGGACACATCAATCAGGAAGATGAAGGCCGGTGGCTGAGGGATCTTGTTGTTCTGTCAATAAATAGTATTAAAAATTAACAACCCCATACATATCAGTACAGAATTTCCTTAAGACTGTAATGGCATGATGGGAACATATACTGTACCTTACAGTAGTCCACAGTAGCCATAAACTCATAACTGCCCATGGAGAGCTCTGGTCGGTCATAGCAGTCCACCCTCTTCCCTGTGTGATCCAGATGCTGGAAGTAATGGGGAGGCACTAGGAGTGTTAAAGGAGAACAGAAACCAAAACATTAAATGTCGATTAGGATGAATACAACATAAGCGTGTTATGGGAGCATTACTAACCCTCGGTGACACAGCTGCAGAAGCCACACTGGAAACGACGGCCACCTTCGATAAACTGCATATATGGACACATATAGGCCTTACAGCGATTACAGCGGATGGGACCACTTTCTCCATGATCCACAAGATACGGTGGTGTCTGCCAGTAAAAAGGAATGAATGATGTCACACATGGAATCGACAACATGCAGGCGTACACACTCATAGAATGTGGCCTTTTACCTCATCTGCAGGCAGAGGGGCCAGGGGTTTGATGACAGCAGCCAGGGGCACCTGGGACTGTTTGGCCATGTCAGAATTGGAGGGCATGTTGTAGGCTGTACAACGGATATAGCGTGGACTCGCATTCCCTTTGGAGATATATAATGCATATTTTATCAAGACCTGTAACATCATGGAATAAAGCCTACTGTTTTACATTAGAAAAAATAAATAAATAGCATGCATTATACGGTATTAAGTAAGAAGTAATTCAAAGTTGTTTGATTCCAAAAAATGTCTAAAAGTACCTAATAGATATATTCTTACCTTGATCTTTAACTTGGAATTTGGTGGTGACAAGAGGTGGGGCTTGACCTCTGACCCCTGTACTAAAAGGTTCACTTCCCTTGTTTGCTTTGTCATCCTCGATAACCTGAATCTGAGTGAAAAAAAACACCCGCCTATGAAAGACTGACACACCTTTATTCATGAAAAAAACCACACCCTGACCTTTCAACCGATAAAACGCTTTTCTTTATGCTAATTTAGAACGAACCCAAACAGGATCAGTAAGTTTTTAAGTTTAGCGCCACATCTGATCATCTAAACCAGATTAAAGGAATATTCAGGGTTGAATAAGTTTCACCGACAACGCCCAATACATGCTGTCCCAATCACTTTAGCTCTAACATCAAACATTTTCTTACTGTCCCAATGTTATCTTTGTTTGGATTTTTGGTTTAACACTGAAATAAAGTCTGTGGTTAACACTAGCTTACATTTTTACATGTTATTCTACGACATAAAATATATCTGTGATTCTACACAAAACATGTAGAAATCAAACTTTCGTTGTTCACAAAGCTTAGTTTCTCCAAAAACCCAAAAGCAGATGGAAAAACCAGGTTGTCAACCAAAATTACTTCAGCCCTGCAGCTCTATGACTGCCCTCTTTTCATCCCAATAATGCCATTGACAGAGCACGAGTAGCCTCTAACCCAGAATATACCTTTAAATTATGGGCCAGAATGCGTACATTAAAAAGCCCAACAAACCATAAGTAAGAACATGTCAATCATGCACTCTGTTACTTTACTGCATGCAGGAGGAGTGTAGATATGAACTGTTTTGGGTGGGCACCGATGACCAGTAAAAAGTTAAATGAGAGTCATTTTCCAGAATCAAAGAAATTATGACTTAAAGGGACAGTCCACCCAAAAATGAAAGTTCTGTCATCATTGGTTCCCCCTTATG
>NC_068382.1:20789026-20909026 GCF_023724105.1 Carassius gibelio
AGCACAGAGTAATGACTCAAGCCATCTTAGACCCTGTGGGACTTCATGTATTGATTAGTTTATGCTGTGGCGGGCACTGTGTGGTGTTGGGTTAAAGATCTTTGTGGCTCGGGTTATCAATGAATCAGTTGAGCAACGTTGCCTCTGTAAAGACCATCTGCACTGCAGGTGAGACCCGATCAAGCCCTCATCCTGCCTGAGCACACACACTTAGTTATCAGACTCCAAAATAGATGGGAATTAAATGCAAATATGTTGTGTGTGTGTGTGTGTGTGTGTATATATATATATATATATATTAAATAAATAAATTATATAAATTTATTATAAATATCGGTTCATTCATTTTTATTTTATAATTGTTATTATTATTTTTTTACCTTCTTTGCTTGTAGTCATTTCGGTAATTGCTGTAAAACTATAAACTGATCCAGGATTAGGATCAGCATCCATGAAAGCAGTTCTGTCTCATAAAAGAAAAGACTTCCTCCTCTCAGCTGGATCTGAACCTTGACCGGTCATCCTTTCAGCAGTCAGCAGGTTGACATCCTCTATTGAGAGTCTGAGCAGAGCTGACTGAGGACATTCAAAGGACTGCCTCCAAATGATGCTTTAGTGTTGGCAAAACTGCTCAGCATCCTTTAGACCAAAGGATTATTCTGCTTTTGTGTCAGGCCTCAGCTCCGTTTCTGCTTTCTCTTCTAATGGAACTCATCTCTCACACTTGTGAGAAGTGAACGACTCTGATATTTCTGTCCAAATTACCATCTCCTTTGTCTCATCTTTGTATTTCCGCTGAAACTCACATTTGTGTATAGAAATATGATGGTGTGTTATTGTTGAAGAACACACATAAGGTCCCTCTTGTACATGTTTTCTCTTCTCGTACCCCATATTAAAGTTGGGCCCCACATTGAGCTCTAGTTTTCCCATCAGAGGCGGGGTTGTTGTAGGCCTCAGTGCCCACATAAGGCCACCCCCAACTGGGCACATTGGTCAGAGAGAGAGAGAGTGGGCCCCTACTTGAGCTGGCATGGCTTTACCAGTGGGGTAGACCAAGCAGGGAGGGTATTAGTCTGGAGAAAGGGGCTTTCATTCGCCAAATTACCACCGACTAATTGTGAAAGGGATGGCCTGTGGAGAGGTGGACAGTAGAGGCCCACTGTGGTGGTCTGCTATTGAGAAACTACAGAGAAAATCAAAATAACATGGCCGTCCTTAGCAGGAACCTCCTGCCGGAGGATAAAATAAAGGCAGACAGGAAACTTGTGTTTCTTACCCTCCTACTGAAGTATTGTCTCTTATACACACATTCAAACAACACATGCATATGCAAACCATTGACAAATAGAGGATAAGTGCTTGTTTGTAACTTTTTTTCTTTCTATTGGAAATAATTTATATATACGTTCTCTGGTTGATTGGACAGCTGAAAACAAGAGAAATAAGCAAAATAAAGCCCTTCCCCTTCCACCTTTCAATTGATCTGAGTGGCCTGTTGTTTACAGACCCTCCCTCTGAGCTTGCCGTGAATTGGACTCTTTTTAAAAGAGGTGATAATTTGGATGTCGGATGTCAGAATAATGCAAGCCCTTTTTCTTAAACAAGCCCATTCATTGTAGCCAAATAAACAGCATTTACAGGAGCCTGGGGGCTACAGCACGCGGCAGCCAGTATGGTCCGGTAATTGTTGGCCCATATCTCCTGCCAGGTCTGACTCCTCCCAAGTGTGTGATCATCAGCACACATTTTCTAAAAGATTTATGCCCTGTGGAGGATTATTAGCACAAGGAGTGAGAAAGAAGTGACCATGGAAAGAAACTTGTTATATAACTGCTAACCATAGATTATATTTTTAAAGGCACTGTTCGTGTGTATGTGTCTCTCTGTCTGAAGAAAGTGAAAAGCAGAGGATCAGGGAGCAGTAGAGACCCCCTGAGGTTTCCATTAACCTCAGCGAGAAAAGAGCAGACAATTGAAGGAACACACATAAACACACTCTGCTGATGTACCCAGAGGAGCACAACATGAGCTGAGCTCTAGGGCAGCATAGAGAACCACTGTCACCACTTTTGTCCTCACACTTTCTCTTTCTTTCTTCTAGGAAAATAAGTAAAAACTTGTGACAAGTCTGTATGTCATAATTTTTATAGTGAGAATTACTTTTCTACATTGTTACTAATGAACAGATGTACTCTTGTCACTATCTTCTTCACAGATTCTTTGGATATATATTATATAATACTGTTTTGTTTTGTTTTGTTTTTTGGGGGGGGGGGGGGGGGGGTTATATATCGGTCACAAATGTAATATCAGGGCATCCTTAATTGCATTACTATTCCATAGTACTGTATGAATATTTTCAGCAACCAATAGGAATAGTTGAAGTAAAATCATGTTTTTTCTTTTTTTTTTTTTTTAAACAAACCAAGCTAGCGTGTTAATCGTTTGCTGCTTTATCTTGGTTTCATAGCCCATTTCTCAAATGTCTCTTCAAATCTGCATTGTGTTTGAATGGCTTGTCCTCTTGGGACCAAGACTTTAGATCATGTTTCTTTTCGGACCTTAAGGCCTTCTGTAACGCAGACAGTGGAGAGAAAGAAAAGCAAAAACATTTTTCATCGTATTCACAATGCATCAACATGCCTGGTGAAATAACAACCCCTGAAATCAAATTACACCTGTGACATCCGCACTCGGCTGATTACTTTCAGCAGAAGCGTTTGACAGTGATTTCTTTTTGTTTCATGCCAGTTATACTGTCTTCAACTGAGATACCGAAGTGGACTGTAACTAGGCTATCTTCCAAAAAATGTTTGCAGAGTTTTCTTAGGAGAGATCAGTATGCTCTTTTTAGTCTTCTTGACCTATCAAGCAGTTTCACTGTCAGCTCTGGTGCTTTTACCACTTAATTTAGCTAATTGTGGGTTAGCAATGAAGAATGCTAGTTTAGAGGAATTTGTAAACCATTAACCCTCAGCGTCAAAGTAACGCAGCTGTGCCGTAAGCCTCTGATGTAACCGGTTGACAGACTTGGAGGAAATTCCCAGCTCTTTAAAGCACACCTGTCTTCAAAAGCTCCTCAGCTGGAGCAGATCGTGTGCCAAGCAAAACAGGATGTAATAGGTGCGTGCATGTGTGTTCTTGTGTTTGAATGTGATTGCTTTTAAAAGTGAAAAAAGGGCTGAAATCTTGGAAGTCTCTATGCCAATTTTACAACAGTTTAGTGAGATAACCTACTGTCTAATGAAATTATATTTTTAAAGTGCCAGCAGGAGTTTTTTTTTTTTTTTACTTCAATGTTAATCCTTGTTAGTGGAGCAGCTGTGGCCTAATGGTTAGAGAGTTGGACCTGTAACCCGAAGGTCGCATGTTCGAGTCTTGGTGCTGGCAGGAGTTGTAGGTGGGGGTGTAGTGAATGAACAGCACTCTCTTCCACCCTCAATACCCATGGCCGAAGTGCCCTTGAGCAATACACTGAACCCCAGTTGCTCCCCGGGCGCAGGATATAGCTGCCCACTGCTCCGCGTGTGTGTTCACGGTGTGTTCACAACTCAGTGCTGTGTGTGTGGATGGGTTAAATGCAGAGCACCAGTTCTGAGTATGGGTTACCATACTTGGCAAATGTCATGACTTTCACTTTCACTAATTCAGTAAGTCACTGAAATGTTTAGATTTGTATACATCAAGTGGATGTATTGTTATGTGAATTATGTGGAAATGTTTTTATTAATTTAGACTTCAGGCATATATGCACACTCTTTGGCTTTATAGCTCTGCTAATAGCCTTTATAGCTTCGTAAACAAGCTAAAACCTCATCAAGGCTAGTTACACTAAACAATGCTAACAGTCTCGAGACTCGTTGTGTCACTAAGTGGGAATGTAAATGAAGTGGGGGACTGAGTCCATTAACACCCTCTACAGACACCCAAAGTAAACAAGCTTATGCGGATTAGCAAGAGCAAGATAAACACTGTGGTACTGGCTTGATCACAGCTAATAACTAAAGTAGATTCAATGGGAAGGCTATTATTTGTGGAGTTACTGAGAGTACGGGGTAAGTCAATACTGAATACAGGATATGTAATTATGCATTATGCAATCTGGATAATAACAAAGTCTATTTTTAAATAGAGTTGTTTGTGTTTGCCAAAATTATTTTATTTTCAGGATTTGCATTTGCCAAGTAAAAGTTTGGAACTTCCCTAGACATGGTAGGGATTTGGTTAATATCAGCATAATAATTTCTTGTTGTAAATAAATTTAAAGTAGCTTGCAATTATCATCCAGGGTCAGCAATAATAATTTTCTTTTTAATTACATAATAATAGTAATATATAGTGGGTATAGAAAAGAATCACCCCCTTTAATTAATATATATATATATATATATCTGTTTGTCTCTGTCTGTCTTTCTATATATTCTTTTTTTTTTTTTTTTTTTTTGCTTTGCAGCCTGAAATGAAGAGAGTGAAAGTTTTAACATTAACACAAAGATATAACACCAGCAAAATAAACCAAAATCACTGAGTTGGAAAAAGGATCTGAGTTGGAAAAAGGATGGAGGTGTTATTGTCCCATTTGGGGGCTGTTTCTCTGCAGAAGGGGTTGGAGCACTTGTCAGGATAGAAGGAAACATGGATGGGGCAAAATACAGTCAAATTGAGGAAAATATGCTGCCCTCTGCCAGAAAGTTGTCAATGGTAAGAATGTATACCTTCCAACATGACAATGACCCAAAGTACACAGTGGTTGAAGGAGAAAAAGGTGAATGTCATTGCATGGTCTAGTCAGAGCACAGACTTAAACCCCATTGAAGACTGCAGTCCATAAAATAGCCACCACCAAACTTAACTGAACTTCTGTTCTGCAAAGAAGAGTGGGAAAATATAGCAAAGTCTAGATGTGCATAGTTGACACAAGTCCTTTTTTTGGGACATTTTGGTGTTATATTGGTTATATCTTACATGTTAGATGTAATAAGTTGCACAGCTGGGTAAAACAAAAACTGTGTCCGTCTTTATTTCTGGCTACAATGCAACAAAATGTGATCATTTTTAAGGGGGGTGATTCTTTTCTATACCCACTCTATACACATCACAGTCAGACAAACCCCTTTGGAAGCTTAAATGCTTACTGGATAAAAATTTGACCCAGATTTCTTTTAATTTTTTTAATTTTTGGTCAGCACACCTTTATAGCAAACATTAAAAACACCTTAAAGATGATTTAAGGTTAGTTCTAGAATTTTTGTTGTTATTAAATGTTCTGAATTTATTTTACTTAAACTGTTTTCTTCATTTTTTTTTAAATCTTTTATCAAATGCACATTTATTTACAAAATTATGATTTGTGTTATTTTTTTGTCCTAAACTTCACTATATTGCAGTATGCTAAGTTATTAGGATGGTGATTTTTGCCTTAAAGACATTAAAAATGGCAAAACAGACTTGCATTAAAGGAGCAACCTTAGCCGTATCTAGAGACCAGAATATCATAAAGACTTGAGTGTCGACTTTTTTGACTTGGGCAAAGTAAGAAGAGACAAAGTCATCCTACTCATTATTTTAGGTATGACTAATGTTACAGAAACATCTCTCCAATAAAGTCAAATTTGCCAGTCCTTCAAAACGGCTCTTCAGCACATGCTACATGTTTACAGGCTCTGTAAAATGCATGCCTAAGTGAGAGAAAAGTGCACTTTATAACCCCATCTCATTCCTCCATCTTTTATTCAGAGCTGATGGCAGCCTCTGCTTGCACGGCCTTGTCACTAACATACGTAATTCCCCTCAGCTGGCATGACCGTAGGGCCATAACTCAATTTATGGCCTGGACAGCAGAAAACACACCCCACTCTTGTTTTAAAGAGATTTTGGTAGGTGTTGAATGGCAGCAAATAAAGCTGAAACAGAGTCTGGGCAGACTGCAGTGTACAGAGCCTGAGGTCTCAGTGATTTATACGTGTTCTGACCTCTCAGAGGCTGCTGTGTGTGCTTTCAAATGAGTTTGAGAGCGAGAGAGAGAAAGAAAAGAAAGAAAGAAAATGGGCCTGAAATTGTGGCTGGCACAAATCAAGGCTAGACCTCAGTATGACTGCTGAGTAGATAGTGTAGCCTACCCTCTCTCACGATACTCACTTTATGTCCAGTGTCTTTATATATACAACACTACAGGGAGACCTAAATATATTTTTCTGCCCTTGACACCCTAAAGCAGACCAGTCTTCATTCCAAAACCCAAGCCCCACGCTTTGAGAAAGAAAATATACAGATTAACAACTCAATGTTTCTCTTTAGTGTTGAGGGACCAACCATTCACAGATTCATGCAGATGTTTTTAGCCTCAAAGACACAGATAAAGTAGTTTTCAAAAAGTCTTAGCCTGGCTGCTAGGTCAGGCATAATAATTTAATGAGAAACTAGATCAGCATTAAGCTATAACTCTTTAGAGGCTGCTCTAAAGTGTGTCTATTCTTGGAGAAAGGCAGGTCAGAAGTGTCTGCAATCCTTCCCGTTCTTTTATTATTTATCCATCAGAGCAGTCACTCTACGTGAGAGAGGCTTTCTCCGTCCGTCGAATGCAGATCTAGTGACAAGATCCGTCAGCGAGAATGTCAGAAACTGAAGCTAAGACACACCAACACCTTAGACGGGCCCGACGGAGACGGTCGTTTACACCTCTTTATGTTTACGTCAGGGTTACATGGCAAAGATCAGAGGCTGAGGAGAAACCTGAGGAAGATCTAGACGTGGAACGAGAAAGGTTAGGCAAGGAAAAGGTAAAGTATAGCCGTTAGAAGCTGGGATATTCATAAAACACTCATGGGTGTGCTATACAGTCTCTTGGCTTCAGCTTTGCAGGTTAAGAAGAGATCTCTAGCAATTCTCATTTAGGAAACCAAACATCAGGAGGCTCTAAGTACCTCTCAAATACAGTGGTAACTTAAAGCTGTTGCACACATGCTCATCCTGGCTTTTTCGCTCTGTATTTTTTCTCTTTCTTTTCTCTCCTCACCACCCCATTACCATTCTCCCGGTGCTTGTGCTATAAAATCCAGCTTTGCTCCATAGATTTACGGCTGCAGTTTTGCTCTGCGGTTAAATATAATGTCAAGGCTCCAGACTCCGCGGGGTGTATTTCAAAACTACAGCCTCGCTCAGGTCGCTATGACGACACAGCAGAAAATATTGCCTGTATGGTGTGGCCTGGGAGGTGCCTGGATTTACCAGATGTAGCCTCACAGCCTCCCAGCAGGCTCTCTATACACGCTAAATAAGTGATCCTGCTCTCACAGTTGTTCCAGTAGTCGCTTGATATTAAAGGGAAAGTTCACCCAAAAAATAAGATTCCCTTTTCCCTCAGAATTCGTGCTCTGCATTTAACCCATCCAAAGTGCACACACACAGCAGTGAACACACACCCGGAGCTGTGGGCAGCCATTTATAATGCGGCACCCAAGGAGCAGTTGGGGGTTTGGTGCTTTGCTCAAGGGCACCGAAGTCGTGGTATTGCCGGCCCGAGACTTGAACCCACAACCCTAGGGTTAGGAGTCAAACTCTCTAACCACTAGGCCACGACTTCCCATATAGAACACATTATGAAACAAAGGCTGAAGTGTGTGTATATATACTTTTCTTTTGTTTTTTACTGTAAGTCGTATAGCTATTGGGACAAAATGAGAGGGAATTAATGATGAAAAAAGAATACATTTTGAGTGAACTAACCCTTAATGATTATGAAAAATTTTGACTCCAGTACACAGGCAAACTCTCACACTACCATTCTGGCACACAGGACTGCCATTTACATCACTATAACTGCTTTGCGGTTTGGGCGTTTTATCTTTCTAGTGTACCAAGCCCAAGAAGCTGTTAAATTCATTGGCAATTAATTTTATTTTATTTGACGGCTGAGAATTTATTACACTGCAGCTTACTCAAACAGCTCTTCATCTCGCCGCTACTGCAACGGCGGCAAGTTCTTATTCTGAGGACATGTCTATCAAAGACACACGCACAGGTGTTTCAAAGTTGTGTCTGTTTTGACTTGCTCTTCAGAACCAAAGTGCAGGTATGTCTGTGTTTCTTTAATCCCTCCGAGACTTGAAAGCACTAGATATAAAACATGCTTCTTGTCCCTATCAGTTAGGTATACAAAAGATAAAATGCACAGCAAAAGAAGAAAAAAGCTGGCCAGAATATAACCATAACAATGCCAGAGTTGAAAGACAGATATACTATAATCCTTGTCACTTGAAAGCAATGAGATCATAGATAAAGCAAGTTTAGGGGGTTTTTGGGGGGATACCATGTCCTACCTTAAGAAAAACAGGCTCTTCTTAACAAACCAAATTCGACAGAAGACAAAAACTTTGTTATAAAAACTCCCTTCTGTGTCTTTTGTTCTCTCTTGTGCTTTCGTCTGTCATTTTCTCCCTTTGTCGATTTATCTCTACTGGATAAAAAGCCTTTCAACATGCCCCTAGGGTCTTTCTGATCCTATATCTGATCCTACTTTCTGACTTATCGTTCTCTCCAGCTTAAACAAGACCCACTAAGCGCACTTCCAAAGTTGATCCAGAACAGCTATAACCATAAGGTCATGGGCAGAAATCTACTAGGAATTAATTACGACAGAAAACTCAAAAGGTGGGAGCAATCTTTGACCTTGGCTCAGCATTTGAGAGGAGTGACCCTTTTTATCAGTAGAATCATTTCAAGCACTCATATCCACTTTCGAATCCCCATTTTAATAATTAATACACAGCGTATCTTTACCTGCTCCATTGGTAGTGGGTGCCATGTCCTGGTGAGACACTTGAGGCACACGTTCAGCTCAAGAGCTCTCCACAGCCTCCCCTCGCACAGACCTGAGAGAGCTGGAGAAGTGCTTTCCACTCATCCTTCAATGGTCACCCTTCCCCCTTTCCTCTCTGGCCTCTGCACGGCCCTTGCTCTTTCAGATCATTGAAGGACAATGCTTGGTTTTCAAAGAAAAAAAGGGGGAAAAAGAGAGGGCCCCGGTGTCAAAGCTTTGCCTGTTTGCTGACAGAATGTCTAAAAAGAAGGACCCTAATAAATCAAAACAGGCAAGAAAGGCTATTGTTTTTCCGAGAGCTTGCCTACTTGTCTTCCTCAACCCCTTTCCTCCCTCCCTTTTCTTTTGCCCTCTGCCAAAGTAAAAGTAGTCAGATGAGAGGATCGTTGGAGGCAAAGTTTTTTGTGTCTTGGTCCAGACCTTTATCTTGAATTTTTTTTTTATTCCTTTATTTACAGGGATACACTTGTGTGTGCTTTATATTTGTGGCATTTTTGTTTGTGTTTCTTTCCTCCCTGGCACTGTACAGTAGGTGTGGGTGGTTCATTTTACTGAAAGCCTGCATTATCTCTCACCTCATTAGCACCACACATGCACACATACAGCTGGTTTGCTGGTATTGCGCAATAATTAATATATATATATATATATTTTTCTTTTTCCAAAACCATACACTAGGAGGCTAAATATTAGGAAGCCAACACGTTTATATTTCCTCTAAACTAGAAATAAACGGTTAAACCATGCAGATGAGTGTGCGAGAGTGCGTCATTGCATAAAAAGGCACTAACATAATCTGTTTTCATTTTGGAGAGATTAATGAGTTTTTTCCCCTTGTGTTCTTTTCCTCAAACTCTCACTCCAGTGTTCTGACAGAGCAGTAATCAAACTGATATTATCATAATTGGATCTGTGGCCAGCTCTTTAGAGAAGCCATGTAACCACACAAATCTGGCAACAGTTCTCCGTCAAATATATCAACACGTTACCTCCTGCAGCCTTAGGCGGTTCTCGCATTCTGAATCCAGCGCTGCATGATTTTCATTTGCAAAATGGGGATTTTTTTTTTTTTTTTTCACAGTTTCAGCTTTGTGATCTTGAAAAATCCTTTAGTGCAGAGAGTTGGTACTTTGCAGTTTCTGTACAGGAAAAAAACCCCCAGCAGAATCCAGCAAAGTTGCACCTGGGTTTACAGGAGCACCTGGTTCATACACATATAGCTTTGAAATGTATATCCGCATTGAAACTCTCTCTGTGGGTTTTGTTTATGATAACACATCTCTCTGCTGTGGTGCTGAGGGGCTCTCACCTCTAACTAGTGAACACCAGTGGTAAAAATAGTCAGGCTTTTACTGAAGGTTGTTTGGAGATATAGAATAAACTGTGATCCACTGAAGTGTGTGTGATATCCTTCAACAAATAAATTGCAGACTCTTGAATTGCTTGTAGCCTTGTTTGCACAGGGTGTAATCACACAAAGCAGGATTACACCGGACTCTTACGGTGCACTGTACAATGCAGCAGTAAATTAGCCCTTGTGCTAACAACACGGCTTGATACTCCAGAGACAACAGACCAACAAGAGCTTTATCTGTTTGCACAATGATACACCAAGGAGGCTCATTCTGGGTCTGTTGAAGTCCAAGCGTGGCTTAAATTTACACTTTATCTTATCTCCATCCCTTAAATTTGGTGTTCTGTTATTTTCTTCAGTTGATTTCACATCACGTCATATTTTATGCCTTTCTATTTTCAGTCAGAGAAATCTAAACTTTCTTCAGATGTCATTCCGCACATTTTAACGTCATAGTTTCTAAGCGCCTGTGCCAGCGAAATGGGATCCATACCCCCATGTGTTCGTTAAAGTCCTCTGTTATCAACTCTTCCACTATAATCCACTCTTCCTGACTGGACGAGGTTGTGAAACCCAAGCCTGTTTGGCGTTAATGTGCATGATCACTTATCATTTAAAAAAGTGTCCCTTGATTGCGGTCCTGCACATACCCTATTAATTTCACCCTGTAACTGCCTTAAAAGCAGCTCACTGTCTTTAAACAAGGCTGAACAACCTTCATGTGGAATGCACATATGTTTTAAAGGGCTTTGCTAAGTGTGGATATTTTTGTTAGCCTCTTTGAAGTATAAATGATTGTTTAGATCTGGGTGGTCAGTAGTATAAGACAATCGTTGAGGTCATACATTGGTCATACATTCAATTATTATTATTATTATTATTATGCCACTATAGATTGTTGTACACAATACTCAATTTTCACAATGCATATTAGTAGTAGTTCTCAATATTCATAATGCATATTTGTTATGTAGTAGTCTGTATCAGCATTGTCTTAATAAAGCAATATTGCTTAATCTAGGCATGATTTCAGGAAAGGAACAAATAACACTTGTCTAATGCTTCTAAAAGATTTTGTATTACATTAGAAAGCCCTTACTATTAAGAATTAGCCATGCCATTTAACATGGTTTGTGCACTTAATATGTTTAAATCCATGTTTTGTTTAGCAACCAATGCTAATCACATTTGACCCAGAATCATGGCCTTGAATCGGCTCATTGATTGAGGAGCGCCACATGCTCCATCTGTTTAATTGTGTTATGCAAATTCTGTTTTCATTAGACCTTCATCTTAACCTCCTTTGCTTTCTTTCTTTCTCCCTCTCTCCATAGGGACCTGATGCCTAAAACCCTGGAAGGCCAGATCACCATGGAGAAAACACCAAGCTACTTTGTGACCCACGAGGCTCCGGCCCGGATCTACGCCATGTCCCGCGACACCAAACTGATCGTGGTGGTCCGGGACCCCGTCACACGAGCCATCTCTGACTACACGCAGACACTGTCCAAGAAGCCTGACATTCCTACTTTTGAGAGCCTGACGTTCAAAAACAGGACTACAGGGTTGATCGACACCTCGTGGAGCGCCATTCAGATCGGCATCTATGCCAAACACCTGGACAACTGGCTGCAGTTCTTCCCCATGAGCCAGATCCTGTTCGTGAGCGGAGAGCGGCTGATCAGTGACCCGGCCGGAGAGCTGGGCCGTGTGCAGGACTTTTTGGGGCTCAAGAGGATCATCACAGACAAACACTTCTACTTCAACCAGACCAAGGGCTTCCCTTGTCTCAAAAAGGCAGAGGGCAGCAGCAAGCCCCATTGCCTGGGTAAGACCAAAGGGCGGACCCATCCAAACATTAACCCTGAGGTTGTGCAGAGACTTAGAGACTTCTACAGGCCTTTCAACATGAAGTTCTACCAGATGACTGGGCATAACTTCGGTTGGGATTAACCGTGAATGGAGGACTTGTTGTTTTCTTTCTTTTTCTGTGTATTTGAAATGGCAAAAAGACATTGAGATGATTGCTATATATATGTAAAATGTACAGAAATCTATTTTATAATAATTTATTTTTAATTTCTAAGCAATTAATTCACTAAGCTGCCTAACCATATTTCACATAACGTCCAGCCCAACTCTAGTCTCACCACCGACATTCCACCGTTTTGATTTGCATTGCGTATTTACACTAAGAATTAATTTAAAGGTGCTTCCGGATTCGAAAATGGTCTGAAAAAAAAAAAAAAAAAGTTTGTTACGGGTATTGTGCATTTACAAACCAACAGCGTCATTTGCGATTCATTCATTTCTGAATGTCCAGTGATGTGCATCTTTATGAATGAACTGTATTTCACTCTCTGACCACATTTCATGTGTCATTACACTCCATACTGGCCTGTGTCCTACTATGTTCGGCTGATAAGCAAGAGCTGATCTGATCGGTCCCTTTACTCAATAACATGACGATCAATACCCCTAATTGCTACTTAGCGTCACTCATGTTTAGAGTCAACCGCTGGCCTTTCACTTGCAGGTTCCTGTAATGAATGACCAGTCCGTCGATGGCTAAATCGTATCTCAGACAACAGCAAAGCAGCATGTAGACATTAAATCTGAATTGATCGACTGGCTTCCTCCAGCCTCAGAAACGGCCTGCTGTCCTGTCTGAGAGGTGCAAAGGTCAAGATAGCTTTGAAAGGAGCTGGATTTGTTTAAAAAGCAAGAGCCAAATGATGACATATGAGCCTCAAAGATGCCAGGCCCTTATCTTTATGAAGCTTTACTCAAATGTGACTCATATTAGAACATAAAACCCCTAACATGAAAAGTAGCATTTCTCGTTCATCCCATCAAAATGCGTTTCACGCCACATCTCCGTTCTCCTCTTCTTGCCAAATTTGAACAAGCTTGCATTGAGATGCCTCATTGTTCATCTTTTTCTCATGCAAGCCTTCACGTGCTTTTGTTTGTCTTTCTACTTGAAAGCACAGAAGAAAAGTCGGTCACTCTTTATCTGTGAAATTCTTTCCGTGACCACTGAGATGGCGGCTGTCTCGAAGGCAAGATGAATGCATGGGCTTCATGCAGCTCTGGTTACTGTTCACTCAGAGCACCTGATTCAGGATCAGCTCACAATGATGGGTTTAGGTGTGGGGTTTGAAGAGAGCATGGAGCCAACATCAGGCTGAGATGCTGTAGATGGTGAGGTCACAGGGAGGTTTTAAGGCAGAATATTGCATTTGCATTAGGAATGTACTAGAACTTCACCTTTTTTCATCCTTATTTAATATACTGAAAAATGAAATGCAGAGGGAAACTTTTGTCTAATTGTTTGGTTTTGGATGGATGCATTTAAAAAAAAAAAACGAAAGCGTTCTGTATCAGCTCACTGATTTTGGTTTTGCTTTACAACATGCTGTGCCTCGAACCAGTCCTGTGCTATGTTAAGCCAACTTCCTTTCATCTAGAGAGGAGACTGTAATATTTATCAGCTGTTAGGACACAGCCATTTGATTACTGTTGGCCTTCTAGTCTGAATTAAGGGACATTTTATTCAATTCAAATAATCAAATGTTCTGAGGAGGCATAAGAGAAACAATGTGAACTGTAATGAAATCATCAAAGCTTCTTTCTTGCATTCACATTACGTTTAAATGCAAATCATTTGGATGATGGAAAATAAAATAATATCAAGTAAATTGTCATCAAATTCTTGCCTATGGGGCCTCCTGTGATTTTTACCAGTGCAATTTAGTTTATTGGTTCAGAAACAACTGTCCCAGGATGTATGATAAAGTTTGTCCCTCACTGATTACATGTGAACTGCATATGATTCTGATCTGTTGGTATGAGCAAAGTTTCATATTTTTGCTCTTGGTCAGGCAGTGTGGGCTGATGCATCTGTTTAATGGTTGAGTTTTATTCAACCTCATAGAGATACCCAGATGTTAGAAATGTTTGTCTAACTCTGAGTATAACAAATGCATAGACTAGAAAGGATCTTTATGTACAAATGATGAGGAAGACATGTAAACCAAGTATTTTGTTTTATCAAAACGTAATTTTACAACATGAAAGAAAATGGAACAGATGTTTCAAAGATAATAAAATATTGAAAATTCATACTTTTGCTTTGTATGAAGAATAAAATAAAATATATATTTTACCAAACTACTTGACTTTGTCTTGTCTCTTACAAGTAAAAACACTTACAATTAAAGACATGGTAGATAGAAAAAAAATAATTATTGACTAATATGAAAATGTGTTTTTCTACAGTGGCTGAGAGAGCTCAACATGTTGCAAATAAAATTAAATAAAAACCTTGCAAATAGAAAAATCACCTGCAGATTAAGAAAACATCTTGAACAATTTGCCAAAATCTGGCCTATTTATTTATTTATTATGTCCAAACATACCCGAACACATTTCATTTTATATAATAAATCTATAGACTACAAGTATGTCTTTGTGTTTAGTAAAAAGAAGCAGCACATAAGAAAGATTCATTTGGGAATCAGACACAGGTCAAGCAGAATGTTTTTGATTCACTAAAAATAAGCAGCTCGTGTTATTTCAACGCTATCTCACGGCCAATTCGTACGTATTTTACGAGGTGGCTTATTCGTACAAATTTGTACGACCTCACTCGTACGATTTTATACGATTGGTCTAAACCCCAGTGACGGTTAGGTTTAGGGGCGGGGTTAGGTGTAGGTCATTCGTACAAATTCATACGAGTGTGGTCGTACGAATTCATACGAATAAGCCATCTCGTGAAAAATGTACGAATTGCCATGAGATCGGGTTGGTTATTTGTTCGTGAATCTGACTTCTCTGTGTTCATTCCTTTTGCATGCAATTCGTGAATACAACTGCATAGAAATGAGTTTCTTGTCATTATTTCAGGGCATGAGAATTTAATTTTATTCATTTATTTTTTGCATCACATTCAGACAAGGAATTTACGTTCTCAACTCATGATATATTTTGCTGTGATGCTGAAGACAGTAACGTGTAAAGCCATTCGTAATGCTTTTGTATATTTGCTATTTAATGGCTTGCTTTGGGATTAATTTTAAGGTTTGACTTTGTTTTACAGCTTAAATCTTGCAGCAAAAACATTATACATGTCTATTTAATAACAAATTTAGATTATTGATCGTGTTGTTACATGCTCAGTGTGCTGTAGATATCTTATTATTCAGCAATAACTGTTATTATATAAATGTGTGTGTGTGTGTGTGTGTGTGTGTGTGTGTTTTGTTGTAGACAAGACTTTACATTATGTTTTTTTGTGGTAGCTGTAGTTTGTTACAACATTATGTAAATACCAATGACATGAACTGAAAACACAGCTGGCCCTGGGGACCCCCTATGGGACTGAGGTGTTACCAGATCTTAGAGATCCTTGGCTGGAATAGAGCAAAGCCGAGCCTTGGGTGACTCCTCTGCCCACCAGGGAACAAAGCATTCTAGGGAATGGAGAGCCATATGCTGTACTGTAAACAACAGAGTCTGTGGCCCACACGGCAACAATTCCATGTTGTTTGTGTGAAACTACAACAACTGTTATTTAATCCCAAAACCACTGGTCCACACATTATTTCGGTAATTGCTAGTTGGAAGGATTTAAAAGATTTAACTCAAATCATTCCTGCTAGAACTTGTCATGTATTTAGCTAATTGTCATACCCTGATAGAAAGAGAGCTGAAAATGACACCATGAGAAAACAAACTTGGCCTCTGAAGAGAGAGACATGTCTCAGCTTTCTATTTTACTGCATCGTGCCATAATTGTTTTCCTTTCATCAAGATAACAGTCAACACCGGCGTATCTGAGACTGGATAAATGCTCACCACAAACTGAAGTGTAGACTTCATTCAGGTTAGTCTGTTTGCACCATTCCGACTGGCCTCCATGCAAAACCTCATTATGTTGGTGTTACCCATACCGATAAATGATGAACCTGATTAGGCAGATCACAGGTGAATGACATCTGTCTCTGAGCCAGGACACCTTCAGGGGAAGTGTTTATGCTGCTACTGTTAAGCTCTGGGGACTGAATGGTATCCAGTAATTGCTACTGTACTCCAAACCGACGACTGCTGTCGTCACAGCTGCTGCAGGGATGTTGTGGGTATGGCTGCTTTTGTTTTTGAGGTTTGGATGGGCACAGACACCTGGCCCTTTCTTAACACGCAAAGCCTCTATGCCCCATTTATAACCCCACCTTTTCCCCATGACTGTGAATGCTTTGTAGCATTTTGATCTGACTGGATTTAAACAGCAAAACTGTTGTTGAAGGTCTATCATGGGGGAAAAGACGGCTGACAGAAAAGAGTGGAGGAATCAATAATTCAAACTGCTCAGCCCCCTTGATACCACATTAATTCATGAACTACATGCTGCTGCTTTCCATTAAAGTGTGGTTCATACATAGTGGACAGCAGAAGCACTTGCGCTTTCATGACAACACACCCTTTTAAAAGTGTCAAGTTATAGCTGGGAATATAACTGACTTTATCTTTCTTTTGTTACACGTGAGTCAAGGATGAAGGACAGAAAACTGGCAGTAAATTTTCCATGATGACAGCTCATGGGTCGTTCACACCAGAGTTGTGTGCCAGCCAAAACTGGTTTGAAAATTCCTTTGAAATTCAAATTTCATTTAAGTTGTATTTGAATTGAGGTAGCAAACTCATTTTGCATATAAGGACGTAGACCTAATAACTCAAATGAATTGAAATGAAAAGCAATGCATTTAAAAAAAAAATTACCTAGAAAAGCAAAGTTGTTCAAGATTTTAAATATTAGTTTGGCTTATTTGAAAGTTTCTAAAAAAGTTTTAAAAGTATGTCGTTGTAAAAGTTGCAGGCCATACAGACGGAGTGAATGATAGATATGGGGTGTTCCTACTGGAAAGTTTGTATTTATGAGTTGAGAAGTCAGAATTAAGACATTGTGAATGTTGAAGCAAGACAGCAATACCTTTTCTAATTGCTAATATATGCGTAATTGTACAGTAGTGTCATATTTTGTACATGCAACTTAGCTAGTTTTATTGTAAACACATTTAATTCCATCAAGTTTACTATTAATGCAAATGCTGTATCCATGGCATCTTCTGTTTTCATACCTTCAGGTCAAAAACTTGTGGCTCAAATAAAATCCATAGATTCCCTCTCAAAATTACGACTTTGTGGTGGCATTCATATGCATTCAGATTATGTTTTTGATGTTTTGACCTCTGATTAAATTCATTAGAGTTACAAATCAGTAAAATCATTTTTTTTTCTCTCTCTCTTATTCAAATCAGTATGACCAGTTCAGTTCAAGAACATTTGGCTGCATATGTCAGAATTATATGTGTTTGTTTGTTTGTTTGTTTTTTCCCCCTAAAATTATTGATGGATATTGAAGAGCACTGTTTTGGACACTTAGCAGCAAATAGACAAGTTATCCTGGAGCATTTCTCATGCTCTCTAAATGTCTGGAAAATTACACTACTCTACAAGTTTGTGTTTGCTGTGAATCACACTTAGGGAGTAAAGGAACTATCCACTCTGCATAACATACAACACCCTCACAGGTGTTGCCTTCCATCTGGCTTTCTCAGTCTACTCTACACTAGATCCTTATGCCAACCAAATTATATATTCCATCGTTTATATCCATGTATATGTGGCTATTGAGGACCATTTGGCCAACAGACTGACAGGTTACCTCTGCAGGATCTCTCTATGGTTTATGAAGAGGTATCTACTGCAGGAAGCAGCATGCTGGATCATGCAGCTGTCTTTTATATGGTAGTGTTTGTTTTAGTTCAAACATAGAAGAGGAAATGTAAATAAATGGTGCGGTATGTACGCAGGTAAAGACAGAAGGAAAAAGAAAAAAGAGGGATTCTAAAAAGTTAAAGAGTGGCTGGATGGATGTGTGCAGTTGTTTTATAGAGTCAGATTGAATCTTATGGGTGCTGTTGATACTCGTTGTTTGCAGTTTACGAATAGAATGAGAAAACTTTGTTCTAATGTACTATTACTATTTATATTATACAGAACTCTGCACAGTAAGTGATTTCTCAATCTGCATTGAAGACCTATTTGCCAAAATGAGCAGTATTCTAGATAGTGTGCCGTGCAGTATACACACAGGACACTGTCCTACAGTGCAATGTGCTTAGCTAGCATACTTCCTGTTTCTGCTATATTTTAACTATATTTTTAACAGACATAATAAGAGTAATCTGATAGTATTCTGTTCTGAATTCAGCCACTGTCTCTTTTCTTGACAATTTTTTGATTGGAATCAGTCTGATGAGGCCATGTTACCATTTAGCATATTTGAAATATTTAAAGAAGAAAAAATATATTAGCTTAGAATTTAGATATTTTTCTGGTTGAATACTGGACAGTAAACAATAGTTAACAATATACAATAATATGGACTGTTTCTTCTGAATATCGTAAGAACATTTTGCTAATTATCCATAATTTATGTTGGAAATGAATACCTGATCTACTATAAAAAAAATTGCTGCTATAGCAGATATGTCTATAAAAAGTACATGTTTTAATATATATATATATATATATATATATATATATATATATATATATATATATATATATATATATTTGCTTCCCTTTACAAGTCAATTGCTACAACCACATTTATAAGATTTTTTAAAATTCTTTTTTAAGAAAATTAGGGATGAATCAACATTATTTTGTTACAATTGTTGTCAACCTATGCTAAACCTAGAGCATTTCTGCAAAACTCTCTGTCACAAAAAATAAAATAAAACCTTATATATCCAAGATGATAAATTTGCCACTCATGTGACAACAATCAAGTATACTAAACAAACATTTATCATTGCACAGAAAACACAGTAGTAAGCAGTATACAGTGTTAACTCTTCTGTATTCGTTTATTAATAATCCAGTATTACAACTGGGGACATGTCTGCATGTGTGCATGTATGATTATTATATTAGATTAAGACATAATTAAGCATAATTAAGTAAATGTCAAATACAAGTTTACATGTATGTCTTACTAGCGAACATCAGTAGCAACGAGTGGCGTGACGTCATAACAAAAGACAACTGATGAAGATGCGAAACGACCAGCTGTGCTCGTGTGTGTTTTGATTGCTTTTGGACCCCCTGTGGAAACACTTAAATGTGGTCAGACACACTGACTGACGTCCATCAATAATTTAGAAAGCAGGAACATTTTGGTTTGTGTGTGTGTGTGTGTGTGTGCAAAGCGATTGGACAATTGACTCGTGTCCCCGCAGGAAGTCTCTCTCACACAGAGGATGAGTATAATTTGCTGTCTGATGAGACTCGAGTCATTCTTAAAGGCCGGAGGCTCAGCAAAGCCCTAATGAGCGGATCGAGCGTACTGTGTGCTTCATATTCGGCTGTGCGTTTAATGGTAAAAACGTTCATAGGTATTAGACAGTCTATCGAGCACATTATCATCTACTGATGCATTTCCGTCTGTGTGCGTGATAGGTAAGAAAACCCTGCAGTTCCATTCGCACAAGGTTTTTTTTTTTTTTTTTTTACACTAGTTCTTATTCTCAGTTGGTAATCACACTATCACCATAAAGAAAATGTGAGTGGCCTGTACCATTGCAAAATGACTTGTGGGTTATTCTTAGGTTGATCTTAATAGTTGGTAAGGCATTGCTAAAGATCAAATGACATACCATATAAGTTATCAGCTAATATTAGAATTTTATTTTTTTTATTATAATATTTATAAATATTATAAGTTTTATACTATCTATTCATTCATTCAATGACACATTAACAAAAAAATTTACAAAAATGACAGCAAAGACATTTATAATGTTAAAATATTTCTATTTAAAATAAATGTTGTTCTTTTAAACTTTCTACTTATCAAAGAATACTGAAAAAAGTACCACATTTTACACAAATATTATGCAATGCAACTGTTTGGCATCACATGAATGAATTAAATTTGAACATATATATTATTCAAATAATATTTTTTTTACTATATTTTTGATAAAGTAAATGCAGCCTTTGTGAGCAAAAAAGACTCATCCATTGAACTGTAGTGTTTCTGTATTGGTCGATATTGGATATTTAATTGTGAAGAAGAACAAAAAAAAAAAAAAAACTCCTTGAAATCTGTTCAGAATGAGATGCATTGTAAAAAAGAATCATATTTGTGTAGGCCTAAATTCCCTTTTTTTATTTATTTATTTTTATTAAAGGGTTTAAAAAAATGCTAGCCATACTGTATTTGCTATAGCTAAGGAAATAGAATAGAACATCTAATAATGACATCTGAATAATAATAGTGTTTAGCATGCATTTTTTGGTTCATATTCATAGCATAAATGCAAAAGAAATCACGGTTGTAATCTACCATTTGCAGTCAGTGTCTTTCTTTTATGTTCACTCTCATATGTCTCTCTCAGTTCCTGCATTTTAATTCATAATGTCCCCCAATCCTTTGTAGGATAGAGATAAATGTGGTGTACAGTTCTTCATGTGATTGTGTGAAGATACATTTTTACTGCAATGATTTTCAGTTTCCTTTTGTTTTCTTCCACTCGTAACTATTACATCAATGCATAGTTGAGAGTGTGAATGCCTCTCAGAGTTTTAAGGTCATTGCGTTAGTGTAATAAATTTATTCATATATTCTTGTGCCCACAGGGCTGGTCACCCCCTTTAATAAGCTACTGACATCGGACTTCTGGGATTGCCAGACGAGAACTTTCACTGCTGCAAATGAGGTCCAAAAACCTGTGCGTGCGTGTGTGTGTGTGATTGGGTATGTCTTAATGTGTCTCCAAATGCTTCCCATCTTGGGACCAAGACATGGCTATGTGCCATCAAAATGCCATTTCAGGACTGAATGAAGTCGATATATTACCTCCAGCCATTTAACATCTGCATCTCCCACCTGGCCTTTACTGACCGAATCACCTAAAGCAATAAGGGGACAGTTGCTGATGTTTACAGGCCGTGTGAGATTGTGTATTCAGCCATGTGCAGGTTTGTGAATATTACAGAAATGACATGTCATCACTCAACCAAAACCAGTTCAGGCATGCATCATTACATACCTGCGATAACTATAGCACATGGCCAAAGTCACTTTAGATATGCATAAACATTTATAATAAGAGTCCATGCTGACAGGTTTCCATTAATGCAAAAAAAAATAAAATAAAAAAAATAAAAATAAAACTCTTCCTAGCATAAATACCCAGGCTAGATTTTAATAATATAAAAATACAAAAAGATTGGATGTTGTTTAGAACAGAAATATATCGAATTTATTAACTGAAAAAATGCAGTTTTTATCTGGCTGAAGTAAGCAGTCCTGGATGTTGGTGCAGTATTTGATTTTTTTTTTTTAATGTTATTTATTCATTTTGTAAGGATTCTTTCACTAGAAAATTCAAAAGAAGATTTTTTTTAATTTTTTGCTAATGTTTTAATTCTTTACCGTCACTTTTGATCAATTCAATGTGACCATTGTAAGTTGTAATTTCTCTGAAATTTATTTTAAGAAAAACTGAGACTTTTAAAGAGTTCATGAGGCTTGTGAGAGATGGCAAGTTGTAGACAGAGACCTGATGGATGATAAGTAGAAGATTGTGGAGAGGATCTGGGTGGCCTCGTCACTTATGGTGTGTGTCTCACTGAGGGATTAGTCTCTCCAGGAACCATGTGGTGTGTGTGTGTATGTGCACCGACAGCTGGAATCATACTGCAAACTATGATCAGATGCTAACGCAAGGAGTTAGTAAACACTATGCATCATTTAGCATCAGTTAGATGCTGCTTAGTTCCTGTTAGTGACTGTGTTTGCATACATAGATTTAATATGCACCACACAAACTATCAGACCATGCCTGTGCTCCTCTTAAAGTCAGTGTGACACAGAACTCACAATCATCTTTTCTTCCCTATAGCAGCAAAACTCCCTTTTTTTTAAGCATAAAATTGTTTGATACAAAAATCACCTTTTGGATCACAAAGAAATTTCATTTGAATCAAGCTTAATATATATATATATATATATATATATATATATATATATATATATATATATATATATATATATATATATATATATATAAATTAATTGGATGTTGCTCCTTTTTCATGGAAGTCTGAATTTTAATAGATTTGTGGCTAGTGCATGGGGGATTTCCATCGTCATTGTTTTCCCTGTCAGTAGCATTTCTCATGCTGTGTGTGTAAAATCGCTTGCTTATTTTTTTTTGTGTCTCACTCTCACATCATAACCCAAGGCGGATTCTTAAACAGGTGAAGTGGCAAGGCTGTGACAGTAGATGCACTAAATTGATACTCATAAAGCACATCTAGACCTGACGTGCTTTTACACCTACCATTATAAATAAGAAAACCGATGCTTAATGGGTCCCTTCTCTCAAAAGAGGAGGTCACGAAAAGAGAGAGAGAGAGACAGGTGAAGGTTGTTGGTTTTCGTCTGTGTTGCGGAGTGCAATATAAACCTGGATAAAATGTGGCCTATAAAAGCAGCCATAAGAAAAAAAATGCTTGACCATGCATAATTAACCCTGTTGGTAGGGTTCAGCAAAACGGACTCACAGGGCTTCAGGGAAAGGGTACGAGGGGAACAAACCACTTAAAAACACCCTCAAAACCTTGTTCTTTGCCGAGCTGGGTTCAAAGGAGAGAAATATGACTTTATAAACTTGCTTTAGCTTAAAAGCTCTCACATTTGAAATTGTATATTAATGAGATATGAAATTGTTCATGAAAATGGCCTTGTACAGAAGTGAAACAACATATACACTGACCAACTTTTACGATGTTTCCAGTTATTATAGAGTAAAAAAAAAAAAAAAAAGATTTTTCCATGATTCTTTAAGATTTCATTCATTTCTATGACTTTAAAGTCTTGAATCCTCTTTTGAAATTCCCTGATATTTCCAGGATTCCCTGGCTACTCGATTTGGATCAGAGCTATCCACTCAGATTTTCTCAGTGAATGTGATTTTCTGTTTAGGTCAGACGTCTGCAATAATCATGTCTTGTTTTTTCCGATTACGTCGTTTTGCAGTGCAGTAGCTGGGCTAATGATGAACAGAACTGATGATGAGGAAGATGTGAGGAAGGTAGTTGAGGGTTTGTGTTGTAATTAGAAAGACCCATTGTGAGTTATCAGTTGATCTGCATTGCTGCTCTATCCCATGATTCAGAAGATTTAGGAGTAAAATTACAATAACGGCAAATTGCATGCCTTCTCTTTTTCCCCACAATATATTTTCCACACAGATAACACAAGAAATGCTAATGTTGCTATGCTAATATTGGCATTGCTACAGAGATTAATGTCAGATGACTACAACTGATAACTTGCTGGCCTATCTCTAGGAGCGCTGGAGTAACTTTTCTTTTATTTCATTTAATTTTAGTTTTTTATTTGTGCAATTATTTTTTCTACAAACAAATATCTTTTTTGTTTTTAACCAAACAAGCTAATTCACCTAAATTAATCAGAATCCAAACTTAATTTGAACATAGTTTTCAGTTTGCTTGGTTTTGGGGTGTATGCATGGTGCAACAAGGTCTCATAAAAATCTGGAATAATTTGTACAAAATGGCACAATCATAAGATTTGTTACTTATGTGAGGTAGCCTACTGAAAAAACGGTTTTTAGTTTGCTACTTCACAACACTGGTCTTCAGACTGTAAGTACATTTTCACTTGTAATGGGTGTCTTTTGAGGAAAGTGAATGCATAAGGAGTGAAAATTGTGTTTTTGTTTTGAGAAAAAAAACACTGAAAATGAGCTTTGTGGGGAAAAAGCAGCTGGGTTTTTCAGGGTTTGATTTAGAGTTTTGTATTAAAAGCAAAAAAATGAGCTGCACTTCTACATCATAAAAAATGATCTCTGTGTAAGTGCTCAGTTGGAGCCATTTTCAGTATGATAAATGATGTATTTATGATTTGTCGATGGGGGGGGGGGGTCTTTGCTCTTGGCTTCAAGGAAAATTAACAAAGAGCATGTTCTGTCTTTCTGTGTAAAAAAAGAAAAGTAGATTAAGACAAAGAAGATATATGACTGTTACAGGTGTGAACCCTTCCAGTAAACTGAAGAATCTACTCTTTCATCCATAAGAAGTTTACCGAGCAACCCAAAACTACCATAGTGTTTTTTTTTTCTCTCTCTTTCATTCGATGAGCTGGAGAACAGGAAGCAGATGTCTTCATGACAGGAAAAAAGCAGAACTGAATGATTCTGGTTAGCACAGCAGACTGGTGCCACATAACCATTTGGCTGGATCTTGATGATCTGATATGATAGACTAACACACGCTAAAGCTGCTCAGGGAAAAACACACTTCCACGCCTGAGGGAACCAGACACAGAAGCAGAACAAAATATCTCACAGCACTGTTTCACAAAGAGACATGCACAGTGTAGTAGTTTCTTCTGACTAGTGGAAAGCTTCCTTGTATTAATAGAGAAATTACTTGCATTTTCATATTATTACACATAATTTTCATTGCAATATTTAGTAGTATATTTTGGGTATTGAGTATAATTGTTTGTATTAAAGGAATAGTTCACCCAGAAATGAAAATAATGTCATTTACTCACCTATAAGTTGTTGTTGTGACCTGTATGAAGCTCTTTCTTCTGTTGAACATATTGATGTTTTTAAAAATACAGATAATCAAATAGTTGCTGGTCTAAATTGACTTAGTTTTTATTATTATTATTATTATTATTATGGAAGTCAGTGGGGCCAGCTACTGTTATCTTACCCACAGATCTTCTTCTATGTTAAACAGAATAAAGAAACTCGGAATGAATAAACTTGGCTTAAATTAAGAGAGAATACATTTTGGGGGGGGGGGGGGGTATCCTTTTAAATTAAGAAATATAATATGAATATATTAATATAGTATACTACTGCTACTAATGAATTATGGGAAGCACTTTATTTTACAGTCCTGTTCCTCGTGTACATACTATGTACTTATTATAGTAATTACAATCACTATGTAATAACTAGGTACTAACCCTGAACCTACCCCTAAACCTAACCCTACCCCATGTAGTTACATTGTGTTACTAGAACTTTCTTAGATAAACACACTGTAAGTACACTATAAGTACATGTTAGTACACGTACTGTAAAATAAGGTGCAAGCGAAATATGCATAATTATATATTTTATAATTATAATATATATCTTTTATAATTTATTATATATACCTTGTGTAACAAAATGCAGCATGTCTGATCCAGGGAAACTGAACAACCCCAGATGTGTTTCAGTGACCGGGTTGATTTGCCTCGGGGCTCAAGGCCTTGTCCATCATCAGCACAGAGAGAAGTGTAAGGTGTGCAAGTGTGCCGTGTGTCAGGGAGTGAGAGGGGAATATGAAACCGTAAAGCTGTTGTACGTGGAGTGAGAGAAAAGTGTACAGCGGAGATGTGAAAAGATGCAGAAAGAGCCTCTCTCTTAACCATGAAAATTTCATGATGCTAAATCTAGACAGACTTTTAGTGTCGGCCAGGATTACAGCACAGCGCGGAGCACACATGAATAATTGAGCCTGGAGTCTCTGAATCTCTAAATGTGTGGATGCAAAAGCCACGCAGAAGATCAACACGAAAGAGCAAAGACGTGAAAATGAACGATTAAATACAGCAACTAAACAAACAATTCAATACTTATGTAGTCAATTAAAGGACAAGTCCGTCGTCGTTTATTCACCCTCATGTCTTTTGAGACCTGTCTAACGTTTTATTGTCTAGGAGTTATTTATAGCAGAATCCCCAAGTCGCTCTTTTCCAAGTAATGAAAGTCGACGGAGACCATGACTTTCAAGGAAAATTTTTGAGGAAAGATGTTCATTTGTATTTCAAGGAAAGATGGAGAACCGCAGCCTTTTGTCAGTTTTGAAAAGAAGTACAGCGGGTTACAGTCTCTCAACGCCGGCATACTGAAGCACCCTCTAACTGTGTACCAACGGAACAGGTGGCTGAATGAAATCACTCCTAATGACATTAACAGCTAAGCTAATATTTAACATGCCACGAACATTACCTCAACCCTGGGCCACCTCAGTGAACAAGGTGAAACTCTCTCTCACATACACACACTCCTGCTGTCAGTAACATGCGGGGTGTTGACCCAGCCATAGCTGTCATTTAAGGTTTAAAATTCCACTGGCCTTCCCAGCCCCCCTCAACTATTGGCCAGCGCTGTCCCGCGGTCAGTCTGGACCCCAGCAGTGTGTGACAACAGGTGCAGAGACACCAGCTTTCTCTCTCCTCTCACACAGTCCCCTCTTCCATGTTTTTCAAAGGCATTCTTTCCGTGTTTCAACTCCCACTGGCCTTGGAGATAATGTTGTCTCTTCTGGAGTCCTGAGAAAAAGTCAGGGAGGATGGGATAGCAACAAACTGGGGATTTGTTTTGTTTAATGGTTGAATGGTTTCCACATTCATTTTCTGAAGACCTTGGTATGAAAAAAATACTTTTTGTGAGTCTAGCACTAGGCATGCTGGATTGTGGTTCTCCTGTATAACATGTAAGATAAGAGTTTGCATCAGTCCAGGTTTGTTTAGCTTCTTAATCATTTTTGGTCTTCTATCCTTCAAACGGCCAAAACATTTTTTTTTTTTTTTTATTGAAGAAAATGTGAGTGGTGCAAATGCAAAACTATACTGATATACTTATAATATAATATAATATAATATAATATAATATAATATAATATAATATAATATAATATAATATAATATAATATAATATATATATATAAATTACTGAATAAAAATACATAAAATATTTTATTTATATAAAATACTAATATAGTCAATAAATATATATTATTTCTTTTCCAGTACACAATCCTAAAAATATTTCAAACAATATTTAAAACATAGCAACACTGCATACGATATCAAGATGTTTTCATTGATTTGTATCCTAAAAATAACCGGCAGCTTTTCGTTAGTTTTTAAAACAAGACAAATGACAAAATATTCTAGTACAATAATACAAACTATATTCATTTTAAAGGTACTTTCTCAGAAATCACTTTTCCATAGTGTTGCTTCTCAAGTAATTTTTAGGATTTTTAATTGGAAGAAAAAAAAAAATGCTGTTTCAGAGTGGATTTTTTTTTTTTTTTTTTATTAATTTTTTTTTACATGTTGCTATTTGGTTGCTAGTGAATTCTTATTGCAGGGCGTTCTGCATGGATGCACATTGGTCAAGCCAATATTGCCAATATGTTGTGTAGATTGCAACAGTAAAAGTGAGAACCTCTAAAATGTATCTTTTGGGTCCAAAAAAATTATAATAATAAACAAATATAATAAAATAAAAAAACATTTCATTATTGTACAGAGGTACAGTTACTACAGTAGTAGTTTTGAATTATAATACCCAGTCATGGCATGAGCACACATGTCTGACTGTAGTCCTCACCATCTGTTCATGTGATTTTACTCATTTCCAACTGATTGTGAAGAGAGCTAGTTGTTTTACCGTGTCTTCTTTTCATCTCTCCTTTTGATTTCCATGAGGCTTAATTTCACAGCCGTATGAAAGTCATTTGAGACCTTTTGTTTTTCAGGGCCCCTGAAGACGGAGGAGGCATTTATGACAAAACTTGGGCCTTCTCCCCAGCGATGGGGGGTGTCTGAGGTCAGATGGTCCTCATTTGAGGTACGTGCTCGTGTGAGCAGGAAGGCCTGTTTTCCGCTGTGCTTATTTGCATGTAATTGACTTTTTTTCTGTTTGTTGTAAAACGCATGAAATTTGCTCTGTGATTGTTATATTGTAACAGCATGACACCATGACAGGGGAAATCATGTTCTCTGTCTCATAAATGACTCACTCACATGGAAATTAGTTATTCCATTAATGTAAAAACCAAAGTACCATTCAAATCTATTATGATATGCTTCACGTCCACAGTTACAAAGAACTGCACATCCAGGGACTGTAACCTACCAAGGCGGTATCTTATTATTCCAACACAGTTGCAGTTATATATTTACAAGCTAATATTAAGTATTAAAAATAAATGAGTTGACAAATATACTTGATAAAATAGTCAGTTTAGCCAAATTAATTAAGATATTTATTTCATGTCCACTGATTAATATAATAATTTATAATCTGTAATATAAATAATCTATTAATAATCTAATAATACATAATCTATTATAGATCAGTGGTCATGTCAGTAAATCATAATGAGAAATGTAATGTAGAATTTAGAATAAATTCTAATGAAATTTATTTAGGAACCAAGAGTCCTCAGATAAAGGTTAAATAAAAAATATAAAAATTTGGAATATAAAATTTTGGTCTGATTATTATATATATAAAAAAAACCTATTCGAAGTTTACTATGTGTTGCTTTGCTGGCCATAAATGCAGGGAATCCATAATAAATCCTATGAACGCAAACTAATAATCTATTAATAATCAAATAATATATAATCTATTATAGATCGGTGGTCATGTCAGTAAATCATAATGAAAAATTGAATTTAGAATTAAGAATAAATTTTAATGAAATGTATTTAGGAACCAAGAGTCCTTAAATAAATTTGACATAAAAAAGATTAAATATTAAATGTTTAGATATTAATAAATAATGGATAAAAGAAAATGCTGTGCCGTCAATTTAGCATTAATTTAATATATTATATAATAATGATGATATAATATCTTTGAGGGGTTTCTTAGAAAGTATTTATATTTGTGATTAATTCAAATATGTAATCAGCATATCACGTCATTCATTTGATTTTTTTTAAATTGCAATCACTTGACACACCTAAAAACATAAACTTTATCCACTGGGATCTTATTTGATTCTAAGAGGATTCTTGTTTGATCCCGTTCAAATTGGTTCCAAAATATAACAGAATTCCAGTAGCATTCCCTTAGGGTCAGAATCACTCCTATATTAGGACATTTGTTCATTCCATTAGCAAATTTAATCAGTATAAAAATACATTTTCAAATTGAGTTGAAACGGGTGAGGCAGGTTGAATAAACATTGCAGAGATGATTTTTAGTCTGTCTGTAATTGCTTGCCGTCTCTGGAGTCCTGCCAGGTTTCTTGGTGTTAACTGATCAATTCCCAATAGGAGCCCTGCTGTTTGAGAGATGCAGTCTGTTCTCTGCATGGTCTAACACACACACACACACTCACTCTCTTTAGAGGCTCGTACGCTCAATACTTGCAAAACCATGCAGACTCGTTACTTTGCACGTCCTTGTTGCACAGCTTTACCAATAACTGATTTCAATGCCCATCCTGAACTCGAGGGGGAAAGAGACCCATGCCATGCCATGCCCCATCAGGCCCCGAACAGCTTGAAGGGTGAATGACTGATCAATAGATTATTTATATTTTGCATATAAGACAAAAACAATGGCACAAGAAGAGGCGTGTGTGAAGAATGCTTGCATTTACATAATCATTCTTCAGAAGCTCAAAGGGACTGGACGGCCTGTCAGCATCACACATGTCAGCTTCTGTTTGGATGTATAGCGCCATTGTTTAAGAATCACCTTGACATGTTTGGGTCATATGATACAAGCCATCCATCTGCAAAACATGCATTGTTCATGTGGAGGACTGGTTTAATAATCAATATCCTCTCTCTCCAAACTGGCATCCCTCCAGAATGTGTTTTCCCTCTGGAAGTTCAATCTTTTGACTGGTAGGATGATTTTGTTTGCTGTTAATATGTGTACTGAAGTCATATTAACCACAGGCAGTTGGACAGAAGAAGTCATGGAACTGATGAGACGACCAACTGTTGATCTTTCGGCTAAGCTGTTGATCTGTTCTGGCCAGAAACCCAAGCTGCGGTCAATAATTCATTAAAATCCCAAGCAGCCAAACCATGCCAGACCTCTGATATATTAACTGATTCTATTCTTTTGTAGATTTAAGACTTAAAAGAGAAAATGTAATTGTTAATAAACTAATTTTTGTATGTTTATAGGCATGACGTGGATCATTAAATGTATTAATAATAGGTGTGTATACAAATATTCGGTCTGTAATTATTATAAAAATAAAATAAAAACACTTTTCAAATTTAATTATGTGTTGCTATGCTGGCTGTAAATGCAGGAAATCTATAATAAATCTGTTTTATAGCAGCTCTTCAAAACAGATTTTTTTTTTTTTTTTTTGCAGTGAATTGCATACATTTTCTAAAAATATTCAAATGAAAAATAAACAAGAACAAGCCTAACATTAATAATAAGCTAAATAATCAAGAACAATCCTAACATTGAGCAACATATAGCAGGATAAGTGCTCAAGGCCTAAGGAAACTCGTTACAGTGGCTGTGAGGACTGGAAAGAGAAGTGTCTCATCTATAACATATGCAATATGTTTCCCACTTCATCAGTTCACAGCCCTGCCTGGGTGGCGTGAACTCCATGAAGAGCTCCCCAGAGAGAAACCGAGAGAGGAAGAGAAAGGACGGCTTGATGCCACTCAGCTGACACTCTGGGAAAACTGCCTAATGGACAGAAGAGAGGAGGAGGAGAAGAGATGGACCGAAGTACCACAGAATCTCAGACAGGAACAGATCTGGCTTATGAAAGTTAGTATTGATTCTGCACATTTATTTATTTATTTATTTTATTATTACTTTTTATAATCGACTTCAGTTTAATGGACCAATTTGTTCAATAGATTAAAAAAAATATTAGCTTGTTTGAAAGAGATCACACAAAATGTATTATTTTACAATAGCAGTAATTGTGGTAATGGGGGGTTACTAGGCTCAGTCATTTTAATACTGTTGACCATTTTCATCCCCTCTTCATATGCATACCCTTACATCCTGAGCCAACATAAAAAGTGTAAATCATGAAGGCCAGCCCCTTCAGTTCTGAAATGAGAGAATGATGTTTTTGGGAGCGTGGGAGGGCCGTGACTTTGAGCTGTCAGGGGACTAATCCTGGCTAATTACAGAAGCTGCCCCAGCATCAGAGAACATAGTCAACCACTGCAGGGGTCACGCAGCATCAGTCATGTCCCAGCCACACAAAGCTTCCTCCAGAGGACCCAACAATGGCCTCTCAATGGCCTCAACACTGCCCACCAGAGCAGACAGAGGTCAGAGGTCAGCATCTCCTAAAGCACACTGGTCAGCAAAGTGCAGGCGGAAGGGGGTTGAGGGATGTATAAGCATAAAGAAGAGGTATTATATTTATATATATATATATATATATATATATATATATATATATATATATATATATATATATATATATATATATAAAATATGTAAAACAAAAGTCTTAGACCAAAAGAAGACTATGTTATAATATTAACCCTTGTGCTGTGCTGAAAATCTCAGGAACCTGGTTTGGTGTTCCTGGTCAAAAATTATTGGTCTTTAAAAATGGCTTGTAAATCTCTTTGTATTTCTTTTTCTTAACAGTTTGTGGAGGCCGGTCACTCCACAGTATAAAAAATGTACATTTTGGGGGAGAGGAGTTGATATTCCCTGTGTGAACGAAGTAAGTTTTAGTCCAATGCGATAACATAAACTAGAATTTTCAGGAAAAAAATAAAAAATAAAATTTAAAATCATCTTTGGCTCAAACTGACCGGAACACAGTGTGAGGGTAAAGTAATGTCTTCAATTTTTGTGTTTTTCTTGAGAAGGCATCTCAGTTTCGCAGTAAAAGTGATAGAAAGGCATGGACTCTGGGAAAAACCAGAATATTTGGTCTGAGAAATTATGTTCTCTGCTTAATTGTGAAGCCAATATTTGGTTCTCAGCACTTTTCATTTATTTTATACACCTGCAGGAACCAACAGACCATGTACTTACAGCATCAGCTGAATTTGAGACATGCATTCTTTAAATTTGTGTTTATTTGAATTGTAATGGCTGAACGTTTTTTCTTAATACACAAAGGTTCATTTTTCCCTCCTAGTGCTAAGATGATGAAAAAAAAACAAAAAAAAAAAAACAAGTGTCATGCTTTAATTCAAGTTCATCCCTCCATTCTTAGTGTCGTTCTCGGTAATGTCTTACAACTGACCGGTTTCTGTCTCAGGGGTTAATTATTCCCCCTTCTCCGTTCTGGTCTCGGCTTGAAACACAGCACCAGCTCTATGGTTTTTACTGAACCTCTACTGTACATCTTCCTCACTACTAAACTGCGTCCCAGAATCCAATCCACACATTGCTGTTGGCATACTTCTGCTCTCAGTTGTTTGCCATGTTTCATTCATTCCCTGTGCTCCAGTGATGGACGGTTCACTGATGCCCATGAATGAACACATCCCATGAAAATGGCATGGAGACATTTTCTGGAATGCCAGATGTATAGACGTTCTGTTCTAATAGTTATCCATGATTAATACTGCCATAAATATCTGTATAATATGATATATTGAAATTTGCAGTGATATAGCCAAAGCTCCCATGCCCCAAGGCTTCTTTATGTCTCAGTTCTGGAATATCTTACTTAACAAGGTTAGTTTTCATTGTAAACCCATTACAGAATGAATTTCAATAGTATAAAACTGTCTGGAACCAACAGCATGGCATATGATTCCCCTCTTATGTCAGCTGTTAAATTTAGACCTAAAATGAAATAATTCACATGAAATCAATATGTAATTATCTGAAAACAAACCAGTTGAGAACCAGTTATCTGGACGTTTGGGCTATTGGATGTGTAATTCGATCAAATGAAGCTGTCAACCTTTTGTATATTTACTATAATATACGATTCTGTGCACTATGCTTTAAATTCAGATTGTTTGCCGAAGCTCTGACATTTTATCCAAACGCTTTAAATCTAATTTTGCTTTTATTACCGACTCAATTCTTCGCTCTGCTGATATGCACTTACAAGTGCACTCCATCCTTCACATTAAATAAGTCTTGTCAACACAAAGTTTTTTTTCTTTTTTTTTTCTGTGGTTTCATGCTTACAGATACTCAATATTGCTGAAGCTGGAGTGGAATCCCAGGAGTCCCTTTCATGTTTGAAAGAGAAGCACACAAAAGGCACACTCATCCTACTAGGATTTTCCATCTCTCCACATGGGAAGTCTAAAACCACTGTGCAAGCCTCAGATTCACTACAAATATCATAGATCTTTAATTCTACTATTGTTTGGTTAACGATCACATTACTGTCAGTAGACTCACAGGCCACTTCATTTAGATGTTTTGACATCCCTTAAGCCTTTCCGTTTTGTACTCAGTTTTTCCAGTTGGTTCGAGAAGGCTGGCAGTCTGTGATTAATTACTTTTGTTTTATTCATTCTTAATTTTTCTCCCGGTATGAAGATTGTGCTAAAATGAACTCCCTTTGGTTAAGTTTTACAATGCTTTTTATTTACTTTATGCCATATTGTAGCGCAAAACTGAACATGTGTTCACAAATATATGCACGTTTAACACACAGAGCGTGTCTTCCCTGGATTTGTCAAACCCATAGCTTACTCCCCATCCGTGAATCCCATTTTCTGTCTTTCCCCCTAATCTCCTGTACGTTTGGCTGGAGAGTTTGGTAAATCGGTTTCAGTTGGCTAATACAAACCATTCTGTCGTCTCTCGATGCTTCAGGCCTTTTCAAATAAGATTAGTGGACTTCGCATTTGGTTGTTGATCCTCTGGATTTAAAGAGCAGTTAAAATATTTCCCTTTAATGTGTCTCCATATCCGGCTTGATAAGAATGTAATACCCGAAGACATTAAATACATCCCTTGTGTTTAATGTCTTTGGGGCTTACGAGCTTCAGTGAACAGCAAAACACATGAGCGTAGACAATAATAATACAAAAGCCTTAACAGCATGGAAAATGGCCACAAATTCACTCCCCCCTCCCTTTTTTCATTCACAGAAGGACAAATAAGCAAGTTGTTGCCTGGCTGTAGCCATGTCTTCATGTCTAATGGAATTTCATACCAAAGTCCCTTTAAGGCAAGTCAGCCCACTTGGTGACCATCTTTGTAACACCCTCAGGCAGCTCTTTTTTAATGTAAGCAGGAGTCAGGATCAGCTCTTATCTATTTGTATGGGGACAAAACGAAATGTCCAACTAGTTCTCAAGATTGTTTCAATGATATATTTCAAACCAGCAGTACATTGACATACATTTTGGCTTTAAATGTGAATAACACAATAAATTGATCCAACTTGTGCATTCTCTAGTGTAAAAAAGGTTGAATGGCTTCTTTAAAGGGGACATATCCACTTAAATCCACTTTTTTAGCCCTTAAATGCATTTTGTTGTATATTTGGAGTGTTTAGAACTACTGAAAATTTTAAATTAGTCTCTTCAGGTGCTTCGTTGATATCTTTATATTCTGTTTTGGTCATATTTTGCAACCTGTTCTGATTTATCTATTCTCTATTTTTTTTTTTTTTTTACAATAAGGTCACAGTATTTGCGGCAGAACTGCCAAATAAGAACACTGACTCCCGACCCACCACTTCAAGCAATCTGCCATTGTGATTTCTCGCTAAGATTTTGTAGTCCAAGCTCAAGGATGCAAAAGAGGGTAAGTCAAAATGTTTGGTTGTTGGATGTAGTAACCCACACGCTTCATTACACCGTCTCCAAGCATCAGAACCTATTCGAAGTGTCTCGTTGAGTTTTATTTTTCACAGAAATGTACCCAAATCTGTCGGTAAAGACATTTTTTTGTGCACAAAGTGCTTTGAGTACAACTACTTCAGCAACCTCCGCCAGTATAAAGAAGGATTTGCCGATAGACTTTGTCTGATTGAGGGGTCAATTCCTTCTCTCTTTGGAGACGATGAACACAGCACTTAGGTAAGCTGTAAATAACATTAAAAATAGTAAAGTTCTTCGTAAAACACATGGTGTTCATGGCTTAGCAGTACTTTTGTCTTTTTTTTTTTTATTTCAAGTACACGTCTGTAGCAGTATTGCTGTTGTTGAGTGTCATGACTAGGGATGGGAATTGAAAACCAGTTCCACTCGAGAAAGTTTTATGAACAATCGATATTGTATGCCCTCGACATTAATGATTCCCCCGATCAATGCTCCTGCTCCGAGTCCCAGCCATAGACCATGAACTCACAACTTTTGTCATGACGTCAAAGTGATTTGATCAGAGGAGGTAATCATGGAGAGGAAGAGGCGATCTAAAGCTTTTTTTCCCTGAATTATTATTATTGTTCTGCAGGTTCGTCGTCTTAATTTTCTCCGAGTCCGACTCTGGCTCGAACATGTAAGGCTGGATGGACAAGTCTTCCGTTGTTGACATTTTGTTAATAACGTGTGAATAAAAAGTTTCTGTGCCGCGAGATAATCTTATCTCTGCTATCAAACTACAAAAATGCCTGAACGGGGTGGAGTTGAACCGAGTGTCACCTCTGCAACCTGGAGAAGGGGCGGGGTATGAAGTGTCTCATTTGCATTTAAAGAGACTGAACCAAAATGAGTTGCTCTCAGAAGAACATCAGAAAAGGGGTAGAAAAGGGGCCTGTGGAGCTATAATAATGAAGAATTCAGACCTAAACATTGCACTCCTGTTCTGTCTGGCCAAACATTTCTTAAGAATCTTTAATTTCAGGTAGAAATGTGTATATTTTTGGTACTGGTAATCAGTGATTGGAATAACGGCGTTTAAAAGAACGGGGTTAGGTAACAACGTAATTTTTTCAGTAACGGGGTAATCTAACTAATTACTTTTCCCGTCGTTATAACGCCGTTAACATTACGGGACATTAAATGCGGTGCGTTACTATGCATTGATTTAGTAAACTGTAATCCGAACGCACCCCTGGCTCACACAGCGAGTGAGGAGGTGGGTTAATAACAAGATAAGCGATTATAATTGGCTAAGGCAGAGTAATGTGTTTCATGGTAGCCAATCAGAGCCAGTGCACACACGCACTTGAGAGCAGCAGCAGCAGAGATGGCGAGTCGGGAGCAATCCGATGAAAAGTTGGCATTGTCAAGGTGGAGATATAAACACTACTTCAAATTCATTGTGTTCAAAGGCAAGAATGCGCATGTAATGTGTACATGTAATATGTGACACGCATCTACAAAGCTAGTGGCCAAAAACACTTTTCTTACAAAGATAATACTTGGAAGTGCAGGATAAAACTCTTGCTGTCTGTTGATGTGCAATAAATATTGACATTTCTGTATGAACACCTGTCTGTTCCACTCATTTCAACTGACTTGTGAAAACTGCTCCAAAAAAATAATAATAATAATTCTTTGATTTTTTTTTTTTTTTTTTTTTTTTTTACAGTAATGCAAATAGTTACTTTCCCTGGTAACGAGTTACTTTTATTATAGAGTAATTCAGTTACTAACTCAGTTACTTTTTGGAACAAGTAGTGAGTAACTAGAACTAATTACTTTTTTAAAGTAAAGTTCCCAACAGTGCTGGTAATGCAAACTCTGGACTCAGTGCCCATCAGAGGGTTTTTTATTTTCAATGCTGACAGTTTCTGAAACTATAGACTCTTCTCCTTTGCACTGTAAAACTAATTTTTAAATCATTATTTGCACAAGTAATTCATAAAGTACATATTGCACTTTTAATGTGACTTTGACAAGTCAAACTTTAAAAAGGGCATTAAAATATAAACAATAAAAATTTTTATTATAAAGTTTGATACAAAGAACATGGAAATCAATAGAAATGTAGAAACTAAGTCAAGTTTCAATGTTCAATTCCAATGTTTCTCCATAAAGATAATCCCACTCTGAGCTTTGGGATATAGGATGCAAGCAGGAAAGATCTAATATCTTTGTTTTCTCCCAATATTCCAAAGAAATTGACACTGTTCGTAAATGGTCAGAAACCCTGCTCCTGGATCCTTGTGTGGCCAACCTGTGCCCATGATCCATGGTCATGGAAAATGGGACAACCTGTTAACATTTATTTATTTATTTGTTTGGAAATATTGGTTTCTTAGTTTTTCCTCTTTTTATTTTTTCCCACAGTAAGGGTCAACTTTCAAGCGGTTTCTTGTCAAGAGCAACCATGCAACAAGCAGACAGAAACACAACGCAGGCATGAGACATTTCAGGCAAGAGAGCCACATCTGAGGACAACATCTGGGTGGCTGATGACAAGAGAGCTGGTGTTGACAAGGAGAACTTCCTGGCCACAGGCGATCAATTCCCCTATCAGAGACGTTCTTCAGAGAGAATAGGTTTGGAATGGTAAGACCGATATTCAGTAAAGTACATATATGAAGAAAAAAATACAATACATACACTTGCAAATACTAAAATGGCAGATACAAAAATAAACACTTAAAACATAGTGGCAATTTTGCACTTAAAAGCCTGGCATATTGTTTGGGTACATAGTAATGCAAACCCACAGACTTAGACATATCACCATATGAACATTCAAATTGAGAGTGAAGGGAAAGAGAGACTGGTTACAGTCTAAAAGTATGAACAGACAATGATGGACAGATGGATAAAACAGATGGAACTATACTTCCCCTCCTTTAGTCTCTAACACACGCACAATCAACCATCCACATCACACAACATCCACACATGGTTGTATTTTCACATGAGCATAGCCAAAAGAGCCGGTTCCTTTGGAAGGAAGTAAACCATCTTCTTTTGCTCGAGGCGTGACTTTGATAGTTCCGAAATCCAACCACTTATGATGTTTTGATATCTTTCAGCAAATACCAATTCACTCATCTGTTTCCTTATGTGGCTGTGGTGGTCTAGAAAACTGGCTCTTCGTATTTCAGTGTGCGCTCCCGACTTTTCACCATGTTCATCATGAATAAATTGCATGCTGATATGCACATAAAAGGATCTCTGGTTACATACATGCATAAATTTGTTCTTACCTTTCTTGAAATGTTAATGAATCCACATTGGAGAGTGCATGCCTGAAGATAGTAATTAGCATAATACACACCCAAACCATCTCCATATGAGGACTTTCTGACGAACATTTGTACAGATGCAAATGTTTTTATTCTTGTGTTTATATGCATACGTTAACATTTTCATTAATTATGAATAAATAATAAATGTTGTGCATGTTTTTACATTATCAAACAATTAATCGCGATTAATTGCATCCAAAATATTTTTTGCGTGTGTACTGTGTATATTTATGATGTATATACAAATACACAAACATACATGTATATATATAATTTATAATTTATACTATATATAAATATTTTATATATAAACAAAACAAAATTTTCTTAAATATATGCATGCATGTGTGTGTATTTATATATACATCATAAATATACACCGTACACACACGTATATGATATAAACAAAAACTTTTATTTTGGATGCTATAAATAGTTTGACAGCACTAGTCTATATATATATATATATATATATATATATATATATATATATATATATATATATATATATATATATATATATATATATATATATATATATATATATATTATTATATTATTATATTATACACGAAATTTTAATTTAGTTTTAGTATTAGTCTTTTGACTATAATTCTTTTTAGTTTTAGTCAAGTTTTAGTCATCTGATTTGTTTTAATTTTAGTCTTATTTTAGTCAACTAAAATTGCTTGGTATTTTAGTCGACTAAAATAAGACTAAAATCAATAACAGACTTACTAGACAATTTTTTTACAGCTGGTATAGGAAACAAAATTAACCAAAATATATAAAACACAAATTCAACTTTATTTCAACCTAACTGTGTCTTTATTTCGATTCAAAAGCTTTTATGCAGCAACAAACACTGTCATGATAATGTAAACAATAACTAGCTGCCAATTGACCATCAATAAAAGAAAAATAAAGTTAGGTCCAGGACCTTAAAGCTTACAGCTGAGCTGAACAATAAGTGCATACATTTAAAGTAAATATTTAATAAGTTGGGTGGATAAAAAAAGTAACAAGATTTTATAAGGTATTCATTTGTCTAGCAATATTGTATGTTTTAAATACTACAATATTGCTAGATTAGTATGTATAATGATAGGATTTGAACATTCACGTTTCACATGACTAATATAGAAATATTTGTGATATTGTCAACAAGTAGAACATTATAAAATATACTAAAAATTAGTATTAATCAAATGTATGTATAATAATATTACGTATTAGCATCTAACTTGAAGAAGGGGCTATTTTACAGTACTTTTCAGTTCGTAATATTTAATGCTACAACATTTAAGCACTGCAGTTTTCCAGTTTTGCTTAGCTCAATAAACAAAAGAACATCGTTGTGAAATTACATTTGAGAAAAAGTCCAGGTGGCTCATCTGTAAATGTCTTTAAAAATTGGTTGTGTTCTTGCCACGAATGAGCGCTCCGGGTGCTTTACACTTTGTTTTGTTTTGTTCGTTGTCAAACGTGAAGTGAGCTGTGGACATTTTGTCGCTCTTTTAGACATCACCTCTTCGAATGCCGACTTCCCGGGAGCTCATTTAAAAACTGAAAACCTTCACGTCTCAATAAGTCAGGCTCTGATTGGTTCTCTTCTCTCATGCAGTCTGTCTGTTCCGTTTTGCCGGTTCTTTTGTTCATTCCTCGCATCTCTCCCGTCTGCTGATTTGATTTTCGTCACAGTCTATTTTCGTCTCGTCCTTTATTCGTTGACGATAATGTCAATCAATTTAGTCATAGTTTTAGTCTCCATCAGTCCCTTCTTTTTTAGTTTTCGTTTCGTTTTCGTCTGCAAAAATATATTCGTGACGAAAATAATGACGAAAATATTTAGTCAACGAAATTAACACTGCTATGAACATTTGACACTTTCTTAAATTTAGCGGTTCTTTTAATATATATATATATATATATATATATATATATATATATATATATATATATATATATATATATATATACATGGATATATGCTTTGAATTTTATTTTACATTTTGGATACATTTTGATTTTTTTATGGTTTTAATTCTATTTTATACGAAAAAAAATCTTAAAGCTTCAACTTCATGAATCATGATTTTCACAAATATGTATCTGTGCATAGTAAATGAAAAGTTGTGAAATGTGGAAGTAAATGTGAAATGTTATATATTCATAAAACATTCACACTTATTAAAATAAATTTTTAAAATGATTTATATTTTATATATATATATATATATAAAAAAGAAAATAATAATAATCTTAAAGATTCAGCTTACTGATGGATCATGATATGTGCAAATAAATATGTGTGTATGCCTGGAATAGTGAATGACACCCACTGTTGCTAATTGTCCTTGTGGATGTCTTCTCTTTCTGTCCCCCTTAGAGCAATTTCCCAGTTGCCTCTGAAGTCCATGGCCTCTTGTCGTCTTTGCTCAATGTTATCTAATCTCAAGCAGTAGGGATTTAAAATCATTCTGAGTGTGTTCAGATTCAGATTACAGTCTACTTTGTCTGTTGTCTAGATTTTCTTCCGAACTTCAATTTGGACCCGTAAGTACCATTAGCCTCACCATTGTCACCCCTCAATAAGACAGATAAGACTCACTAGGAGGATAGCAGCAATGGATGCACAAGAATTGGCTCCACATGTGTCAGTTTCCACCATTATCCTTCCTGAGCTTCCTTGCTAGGCTCTCTCCTCCAGTAACAGCCTAAACTGAGGGGTCACTGTCGGCTTCTTGGCTTCCACACAAGGGTAACCACACCAATGGCCTCCTTCAAGTTACAAGGTGTGACTGAGCTTAATGCACAGGCTGTCACTGAGTCCTATCTAAAGAGCTTTTAACAGCTCATAAAAAAAGAAAGATGTCTGTTTAGAACACAAAGCTTTTTTCCAGTAGCCATATTTATATTATTTATTTTCATGTGAAGTCTATAGTGTGAAAGCAGGGATACATTTCTTTTCTCAAGATGATACTGTTCAACTTTGTTCAACCTTTGTGTTTTTGGGGTCTGAACAATAAACATAATAAAGTGTTCAGTTGATAATTCATGACTTAAAATTGTTTTTCTGAGAACTGATTTTAAACAAATATTATATTTGAAAAATCACAATCTCCATAAAAAAAAGTGTTCATTACTTCTGTTTAAGCTTCCCTGGATAAACACATTTAAATACAATTCATATGAACGTGCTTCTGTTAACAGTAATGTAGACTTGTATTTTTGGTGGCATCAAATTGAATCAATAGAATTGACAGTAAAATACTAGACAAAAGGGGCACAGTCCATTTTGTGATGTTGATATTGTCCATCCTAATCGTATATTTTTTTCTGTATCTGTGATTTCACAGTAAAAGGAAACGCAAAAATGCCGGACAGCCAGGGGATATGGGCAGGACCTGTCAATCATCATCAAAAGTGAGGGGCGGTACTGAGAATGTGGGGAAATTCCACACTTCCTCACAAATGAATTTAATGTGAGTTTTTAAATGACATCAAACCAAACTGCAGTTTGGAGTCATGTAAAATCTCTCTCATTCTCTCATACTGTAATTGATATCAAGACAGCATTAAAGTACCTAAAGTGATCCAAATGTACATCAGCTCAACGCTTGAAAGGTTGCGGATTGGAAATGAGTTTGGATGTTCTTATGTGATTTTCTACAGAAGGAAAAAGCAAAGCATGATGGATTTTTGAGGTTTGCTATTCACATTTTCATTTCATTTCATTTGGAGCGCCACAAACTCAAATCTGGCAAATTAAGAATGCACTGAACAAAACAAATGTCCTGGTAATGAAACATCTGTTAAATTTTTCAACAACCAATGAAACACACAAATAGTGCATCACCAGCATGTTATTGGCTCATCAGCTGGGAATTTCATACCTTCCAAGGAAATGGCATAGTGGTTTAAATAAATGGAAAAGTACTCATCGGTACCTTCCTCTCTCTCTCTTTTTTTACTAGCATGCGTTTTATTTGTGAAGAAGCCAAAAAGTTTAGTTCACTTGCCAAGAGAAAGTTTAGGGCTGATTGCAAGCATGATTAAAGTGTTTGTTTCAGACTGTGCTGAATAAATCCATTTTGCATGGTTTGCTAGTAAATAAATAAATAAAGGTCAGTTCACAGGTTCCAAATTGAATAAAACAATTTGGTAGATGTAAATATAAAGGGTGCCTGGAATCCATGTGTTTCTTTGTTATGTATTCTGGCTTAATTGCTCATTACTGAAGGATTGTTATTTGAGGCATAATTAAGACCTGCTCCATAATGCAGTCAATTGATTGATGAACTCATGTTCTGTCAACAGAGCCAACACACTGGTGTTTAAGAGAGAGAGAGAGAGAGAGAGAGAGAGAGAGAGAAAACAAGAGAAGGTCAATCAGCCTTTAACCAGCTGTATCCCATCAATATCCATCATTCAGTCCAATCTTTTGAAATGTATTCTTCTCTGGATTATACACTCGTTTCTCTCAGTTTTCTGTGATGAAACATGGAAAGTTCAAACTAGATTCAGTTTCAAATACTTTTTTTATGTTTTTTTTTTTTTTTTTTTAAATAACTATTTCGTCCTGAAATTAAAATAATGTCATTGTTCACTTCCAAATGTTACTCAAATGACTTTCTATCTTTGGTTGAACCCAAAAGGTGAATGTTTGAAGAATATTATTTACTAGTAATTCATGTAAATTAGACTATTATAATCAAAAATGATCAAAAAAAGTCCAATAAAAGTGGTTCACTATATTTTCAGGTCTTTTTGAAACAGTCAGTTTCATTGACTGAAATTTTAGTTGTTTAGACCCCCTTGCTGTAATTTTTTTTTTTTGATTGTTTTTTTTGATTGTTTCAGTGAATTGTTTCACATCATCCATTTGACAAAACTGATCTGAATAATTAAAACTCATGACCTGATTCATGAGTTTTGAAGTAAATTTCAGTGTGTTTGTCATATAAAGCTATCTTATGGTATCGAAGACTTAAAAGTATAGCGCACTAGTCTGCTTTTATGATAATTTGATTTTTTTGCATCCTTTTTGAGGCTTAAAAGCTCCATCCCCCATTCACTGTAATTGCATGGAGAGCAAAAATTATTCAAAATGTTTCTGTTGGTATCACACATGCACAAAAAAGAGAGAAAATCATATGGGTTTGGAATAACATAAGGTTAAATGAGCAACCGATGGCAGCATTTTCACTCTTGAGTGAACTATTTCTTTAACTGCTCGGGGAGGTAAATCGAAGAGATTTTTTTTTATGTGCAAGGACGCAGTGGGACTCTGAGAGTATCAATCAAGGCTGTCACTGACTCCTGCAGCCTCTCGCTTCAGTTACCCCAGACACATCTGTACAAAATTCAGCATGAAATTGCATGGCTCCTACCCCACCAGGGCCATCTGCCTCCTCACAGTCCTGATCCACCTTTACCACCTTTAGAGTCCTGAGCCATGAGCTCTGGTCATACTATTGCTAGAGGTGTTCTACTTGTTGCATTTGTTCTTTCCAACCTCTGAATGTGCCTTCCAGAAAGCTCATTCTATTACCTATATCTGTCATTTGTAAATTACAAAACAACTATGTATATGTAGATTGGCATTGTTGACTTCCAAATACAGAGGGTGATAATGCTATTGCTGTTTTCTTTATTATTAAACTAAATGGACTTCTCAGTTTTTATGTATCCATGCTGTTTTAGATAGTTTCCTTAAAATTCCTCAGGAGGAATATTGCACAAATGAGGAAATTGATGGCATGCTTTAATGTAACTTGTATTAGTTAGATTTTGTCATAGAAGAATTGATTATATATTTTTGAGGTCATATTAAAATCTCTGACATAAGATTGCTATATCTGAGATGTTGTTGCATTCTCTTTAAGAGGGTGTTTACAACACCAATTTCAACAAAAAACTGAAAACTTTTTTCATTATTGTGGTCATTCATTTACACAAAAGTGTTTTGGGGTCCTTAAAATGCAAACTTTTGAAAATGGATTTCAAAGTTCAAGTTTTTAAAAAAACAATACCATTATCATTATCATCATATTAAAATTTGATTTTATAAAAATGATGACGTCATGCACTTATTTACAGAGTGGCATCGCCAACTACTGACCTGGCATGCATAATACAGCAGTTTTTGTGAATGGGGATCACTTTGACAAAGTTGTCATCTGTATGCAAAACTTTTCAAAAACACAAAGGAAATCCTTTTCCATTTTATAGTACATGGTTATTTTGTAAATGTACCAGTAGTGCAGACACATGTAAGATTACTGCATGGAGTCTTTCATTTAATTCTGAGAAACAGAAGATTCATTTGATGTCTAGGAGAAACTTTGAAAAAAATTGTAAAGAGATCTCATTTGTGATTTTCTTTTGTATGAGTATTCCTCTTTTCTATTCCAAATCCTCAGTTTAATATATATATATATATATATATATATATATATATATATATATATATATAGTTGTCCAAAAGAAGACCACTGAAACCTTACACAAAGGGTCATTGCAAAAGAGGCTGGCTGTTCACAGAGCTCTGTGTCCAAGAACGTTAATAGATAGGCAAAGGGAAGGAAAAGATGTGGTAAAAAAAAAAGTGTTCAAGCAATAGGGATAACCGCACCCTGGAAAGGATTGTGAAACAAAACCCATTCAAAAATGTGGCGGAGATTCACAAAGAGTGGACTGCAGCTGGAGTCAGTGCTTCAAGAACCACTACGCACAGACGTACAGTATGCAAGACATGGGTTTCAACTGTAGCATTCCTTGTGTCAAGCCACTCTTGAACAACAGACAGTGTCAGAAGCATTTCAGAATGGACTGCTGCTGAGTTGTCCAAAGTTATGTTCTCTGAGGAAAGTAAATTTTGCATTTCCTTTGGAAATCAGTGTCCCAGAGTCTGGAGGAAGAGAGGAGAGGCACACAATCCATGTTGCTTGAGGTCCAATGTAAAGTTTCCACAGTCAGTGATGGTTTGGGGATGCCATGTCATCTGCTGGTGTTGGTCCACTGTGTTTTATGAGGTCCAAGGTCAACACAGATGTATACCAGGAAGTTTTAGAGCACTTCATGCTTCCTGCTGCTGACAAACTTTATGGAGATGCAGATTTCATTTTCCAACAGGACTTGGCACCTGCACACAGTACCAAAGCTACCAGTACCCTGTTTAAGGACCGTGGTATCCCTGTTCTTAATTGGCCAGCAAACACGCCTGACCTTAACCCCATAGAAAATCTATGAGGTATTGTGAAGAGGAAGATGTGATATGCCAGACCCAAGAATGCAGAAGAGCTGAAGACCAATATCAGAGCAACCTGGGCTCTCATAACACCTGAGCAGTGTCACAGACTGATCAACTCCATGCCATGCCGCATTGCTGCAGTAATTCAGGCAAAAGGAGCCCCAACTAAGTATTGAGTGCTGTACATGCTCATACTTTACATGTTCATACTTTTCAGTTGGCCAAGATTTCAAAAAATTCTTTCTTTGTTTTGGTCTTAAGTAATATTCAAATTTTCTGAGATACTGAATTTGAGATTTTCCTTAGTTGTCAGTTATAATCATCAAAATTAAAAGAAATAAACATTTGAAATATACCAGTTTGTGTGTAATGAATGAATATAATATACAAGTTTCACTTTTTGAATTGAAATGGTGAAATAAAACCACTTTTTGATGATATCCTAATGACCAGCACCTTTATATATATAAAATGTTTAATTTTTTAATGGACTTTCTACCTTTTCTTTCTACTTTCCTATTTCAACATTCTCTGAGTTGTATAGATAACGATGACCTCCGGAACTCACATCGAAGAAGGTAATTAGCCCTCCTCAGCAAAGCTTGAGAACACAAAATGGACCTGATTACTTTGCCATGCAAGTCTCCAAAGTCATTGAATTGCATTATGCTGCCAGTTAATTTACAAATTCTACTCACCCAAACTGCAATCACAGTCTGAGAGAATGTAGCCTTACCTTGGGGCCATTTTGAAAAAGATCAATACACCCTACATTAGATTAGCTTAGAAACACATAAGGGGGTCGAATGGATAGCAGCTGACTGTGCAGTTTTAAAGCTCCTGTTATACTAAAGTAATGAAACAATGGACTGAAATGCACTCAAATCACAGTTAGATGCTCACCAATGTTACTTGGACTCACTAGCAGTTAGTTAGAGGTAATCAGACTATTTGGGTTCAAATTCCAATCAAACTACCTTTTTATATTTATATGTAACTGACTTGTGGTTTTATGCAACCGGCCATTGCTCTAGAACATTCAGGCCAGAGATGATGTATTCTCAACAAATGAGATATAAAGCCAGCTCCCTTTTTTGCACTTGTAAAAAATACACACAGTACACACAGAGAGTGCAAGTTAGATTAGATTTTGTGAAAAGTGTTGAATGAACAAGCTTTATTATTTACTTTTTCTCAGGACTGCATTTGACTGTCATTCTCATTTTATGTTGACACTTTTAAAATTATAGTTCATGCTGTGCCTATCTGCTTAAAAACTTCTAAAACTGATTAGATTTTTCAGGCAATTCTCACACTCCAAATGCATCTCATTCCTTTCAAATGAGGGGGGGCAGCAGAAACACAGCAGGCATAAACACGGATGAAATGATCTTTCTGAATGTCACCGGATAAATTCACATCTAATCTAAAAGTTCTACAGTGAAAGACAAAGAGAAATGAAGCAGCTTATCATGGCCTTCATCACATACATGAAACGGCATCATCTCCCCTGACTTTCCTCCAGTTTTCCAGTGGATGCACTGAACAAATGTGTGCTGCCTTTGGTAAGCACATCATAAAAATGCAAAGGAATGCCAGTGGAAGAGCTTGGGTTTCCCCAATTTCTTTGACTAGAAAAAGCCAAACCATAAAAATATCCAAGTACCTCCGGAGCTTTGAAAAGCAATATGAGAACTTCCCTGTTAAATAGCCTGGCGTGCCTTAAGCTGCAGTAAACAAACAATAACAGCAAATTTGTAATTGAAACCTAGCCAGAAAATGGCATGAATTTGTTTTAGTCTCCAATGTTTGATGTATGTGCAGTCACTTTAAACCCAGCTCTGGGTATTGACATGTTAAAAGCAACTGTTTGTGGCCCAGAGAAGCAGAAATAATTTCCTATAAAACAAACAATTCAGCAGTGGCATACAGTATAATTGACGAAACCAGATATTTCTGTTGCAGTACAATACACTCTCAAACCAGTCTGATCAAACAATTACAGTTGCATTTATAGTCTTATGAAAGCAACTAGTGTCTGAAGGGATTAGATCCATCAGAAATGAAAATGTAATTTTTTTTACATTTGTGATTTTCCTTCTGTGGAAATAATATGAATAATTTACTGGTCAAATGGGGACTGGAGCTTTGAATTAGTAAGCTGAACTTGAAAAACACTCATGAACCAGCTAAATAGCGAAAGAGTTAAGCCGGATGGCAAGATTTAGACCTGACAGATTTCATTGTCCCCCTGTTCTTCACACAAAATAATCAGACGGCTTTCTAAAAACGTCATAATTGTTATTGTCTACTTTTATAATACTTTTTTGGTGCATTTTACAATCAAATATTTGGCTATATTTCAATATTCACTTACATAATATTGAAGAGTTGCCATCATTTGTTTATAAAAAACACCTTTTGTGCTCCTCAAAAGAAAGATAGTCATTCTGAATTGGAGAATTAAATGAAGTAGATGGTTTCTGTATTGGTTTATTAGCAGTGTTCGGTTTGTTATAGAACAAATTAGTGTCATTCTGTGAAAGTGTTACAGATATATATATATATATATATATATATATATATAACATACTGTAAGCAGACCGCCTTCAAAACCATTAGAGACTTTTCCAGATGATAAACAATGGATGATGTGGGTCATGTGTAGGTTTGTGTGTGTGTGTGTGTGTGTGTATGTAATTCAGTGCATTTCTGTGATTCTGTAATTTGAATTACAATGCTAAGGGAATAGGGGAGCCTATTAAAATGCATTTATAATGCGTATCCTAAGGAAACTCTCAGCGATGATTAGCTGACTAAGTGTTTTGTGAAACTCACACTGTGGCCATGCCCTGAGGTGAGCTATCATTTAGAAGAGTTAATGAAGCTTTTCATACCTAATTAGCCTTCGGCAAGATGGGAATCATACAAGCAGAAAGTGTATCAGTACACCAAGCTGAAGGATTAAAGAAACTAAAAAGCAGATCTGTTGAAATAAATGGGCCTGTTTTGAGTTTAGAGCTGTTGAAACTGATTCGCTGTTTGATATTGTTTATCTTTATTTATCTGGCTTTCACTAGCAGTTCTTTCGAATGTTTTAAATGTATTGGATTCTATTTAAGCGGAAGCACAAGTATACTATCCAACAGATTGAGCCATTCTACTTCCTGTTACTTCCTGTCACATTTTTTCTGTTCCCTGTTGGTTCTTTTAACTTGATATTTGTGTACTTGCACCTCCAGGTCTATATATTATGATATCATGATCCAAACGTAAGATCGCTGAAGATCATTTAGGGTAAGGGATTTTTAAAAATCGCTAAAATTACATTTCCATGTTCTAACTAAATTAATGTCAGAGTTCTGACACTTCGGTCTGGTTTATTCTTGGTTATGTGACAGATCCCTGACACTTTTGTATCTTTTCGTTTTTGTTGTGAGTGTGCTGTTTGAGTGTGTGCACTCTCTCCTCTATGTGTTGCATTTGTTTTGAGTGATCTTTTCCTCGCCGTGTGCTCTTGTCTCAGGTCTTCATTGGTTGATGTGTTTTCGTGTTTCGAGTTTGTCGTCATTGTGTTTGCCTTGCAGTGAAGTTTTTCCCATGGGGTTGTTTTGTTTGTTTTTGAGTCCTTGACTCATCCTTACCTCTTAACATGACAATTAATGTTTTTTGATATTTACCCATGTTTTCTTTCACATGGACATAAATGACCTTGAGTGAGACTCACACAGTAATCTAAAGAATGTTCCAGACTCCTAAAGGCCTCCGGAGAAACTCCCACCCAATGCAAAGCCACCAGCCTGGCCTTCAGTGAGCCAGAGTACTGTACCAGCAGAAGTCAGATAAGGTTGTCTCACTCTCTTTCTCTCTCCTCATGCCAGATTTCCAGCAGCAATGAGGCTTATCGGGAAGATAAAGGCAGCAGGAAACCGTGGCCTCAGGATGGAGAGTGTGGATGGAGTACATCATTTGTTCAGAGAGAACGAGAGGTAGAAATCAAGCTGTTTGCTTCAGAGTTGACACCAAAGAGCTAGATTTGGAGAGAAATGTGATGGGAGTGTAGCTTTACGTGAGTGGTTCTGTTTATGAAAGTTTTAAACACTGATAAATCACTCCTCGTCTTTAAATAGCACTTCACATCCATTCACTTGAAACCGCTGTCTGTTTAAAAGTGGCAGCCTACACACATACGTGTGTGTGCGTGCGTGTATATATGTATATATATGTATTACTGCTATTATTACTTACATTGTTAAATAAATATCTATTTTTTTAAACAACATTTTTTTTTTTTTTCAGTTTTCTTAGAACAGAAAGTTGTAAAATTTAATTGTAAATAAATAAAAATAATTGCTATCCTTATGGGGACAACTTTTTATGCTATAAAACGGGCAAAAACCACCAAATATATTCCTGGTTTTAGCAGTCTAACACCGTGGTCTCGGATCCAAACCACAATTTAATCTCTACATCTCAATGGAATGATGTGATCTCGACCGGCAGAGCTTTTCCTCCTTCTCTCCTGACCCCTTCTCTTTACATTCATCTCTTGTTTGGTTTAGAGAGCTTGAATCCGGTGCTCCCTGTGTAGTTTTTGCTCAGAGTAGTATGAAAGATATGCTTCAAAAAGATACAGATTGTGGATGTTATGAGCTGTGAGGGCTAAACAATGTTTGTGTTTGTGCTAAGAGGGCAATGTGGGTTTTAACAGGGCTCAGAGTGGTGATAGAAAATGAAATGCCTGGTTTAAAAGCATTCATGTGTGTGTGAGGAAAGTCTAGTTGAAATTCCTGTTCTCCCTTTTTGCACATTTTCCCGAGACAGTGTGTCCTGCTACCTATCAGCTTAATAAAGAAAATACAAGGACAATTTCCCTGTTCTTTGCCTCATTTGCACCAGGCTGTGAGCTTCTGTGGAATCTCCATCATATTCCTATCTTTATATTGTTTTCTTTTTTCTCTCAAGGCCCATTCAAATCTGAAATTAGTTGTAAATAAAGTTCTAGATGTTGAAAAAGTTTTACTGATCATCTGAGACACTATGCCACAGCACTAAGTCACGTCATCACACACTAAATTTTTGTCATATTTAAATGTATCATAATATATATATATATATATATATATATATATATATATATATATATATATATATATATATATATATATATATATATATACTGGATTTTATTCTTGCAAATCGACTATTGCAAATGTCCAGTTGATCTAACTTTTTAGGCGACACCGGTAATAACTCACAACAAATGACAACCAATTTATTCTGTTGTCACATTCATCCTTCTCTGATCTGTGACCAATGAAGGAGGATGTGGACAGACCAGTCGCCTGTCTTGCTGTCTGTCTGTGACATTAGGCTAGTCTTATGAATGCCTGTTTGTGAGAGGGAAAATCATAAATTATATGATCTACAGGAAAAGGAATGGATGACCAGACAATGTCAAGGGCATATGTCTTTTTTGAGTTATACTCCCTCGTGCACATGTGACTAGGTGCTCATGCACAATGGATCACTTCAGAATTTTATACGGTAAATTCTTGCCATTCCAGATTCTCCTGAGGGGCACATTTTTCTGGGATGCTTGCTGATGGGATCCTCACACCTGCTGGACCGCTGTGTCTTCTCCGGTTAGGAATTCTGTGCTGATTTTGATTCATTTTAGCCAGCTGATGGATACTGATAAAGGGGTCATCACTCTTCTCTTTGTGCTGTCAATCTAAATGAGATGGAAAATGAGAATTAAAAGTGATCCGGAATTCTTAGGCATGATATATATCCTTCAGGGATTTTTTTGGATAACACTTAAATCTGTCAAAGACTCTAGCCAAAAATGATATGATATTCATTTTCAGAGGACTAGTTACTCATTTGTCATTTAGATGATCCTTTTATCTAAAGTAATTTTAGAATGCACTTCATATAGGTTCAGTTTCTCTGAAACATTCCTTTTTGTTTCCCAGAAAGATTGTTAATGGCCTATGAAATAAAAATTACTAGTTTTAGCAACACTTTGATATATTAATACTTGTTTTCAGAGAGTGTAAGTGATTTTCACTCTAAACAAGCTAAAAATAAGTGAGACAAAAACAGTGAAGACTGTATATATATATATATATATATATATATATATATATATATATATATATATATATATATATATATATATATAAACTATGAAAACAAAATTACAAATCTCTAATATCTCTAATATGCAGTGTTGCTTTTCAAGTAAATTTATCTTGCTTTAAGGATTTGCATATATTTCACTGAAAAACTCATTAGAAACTTATTGAGAAGTCATTTTTTTACAATGTATGTCATCTGAATTTTAATTTGTGGTCTATCATGGATATTTTAGTACTACTAAATGCAGTTTTTTTTTTTTTGTTTTTTTTTTTTGCATACTGTGTAGCAGGAATGTACGCAAAGTAAAAATAATTGGCAGTTGTGAATGCTTTCTAGCCTTTTCTGAGCAAAATCAGGTCCTCAAAACTCATAGTGTGACCCATAATGACACACAGGTCATTGCAATTTGTGTGAAATAGACCATTACATTTCGAGCTCCCTCCGGTCAGTTGGTACATTGTCAAATAAATGTATTAGGACCGGTCTGAATTTCCTGTAAATAACTTTGATGCTATTTGACATGAAGCCGACATACGTGATCACATGCACACATACGCTCTCTACTCATTATAGTACTTCAAAGTGTGTTGGGAGAGAGTTTAATAGAGACAGATTATGGGGAGTCAACACTCATGGCCATTTGCAGTGCTGATGGTTCACAGACTTCATATTTTAAACCAGCTCAGCTAATTTACAGAGCAGAGCACATCATTACAACAGACGGCTCTCTTTGGTGTGGGGTGCACTCAATTGGGCCGTGTGTGTGTGTGTGTGCACATACATTTAGGATGGGCTTGTATAGCAAAGCCAAAGATGGATGTTCTCAAAGACAGCGTCTTAATCTTCAAAGTAATTCCAAAATGTTATTTTCTCCATTTCTTTCTAATGGAGGAAAACTGGGTGGAAATCAAGAAAGGAATTAGCTGGCATGTCTTTCTAGTAGGTTCATTTGAGTGTAGTTATACACGAGGATGTTAAGGATGGATTCAAGACAGTGTGTTCATATACGTAGCCTATATTACCATACATAAATTTGGGTTTGGGATTAATAAAATATTTTTATTTTACTGTTATTGTATATGTTAAATTGATCAGTAAAGACTTATTAAAGTGTTGCAAGAAATTCTGTTGCAAAGAAATGCGGTTCTTTTGAACTTTCTATTCATCAAGGATTATTTTTTTTTATTTTTTATTATATTATTATTCCAAATTTTTATCAGGTCAGCATATTAGAATGATTTTTAAAGGATTATATGAAACTGGAGATTTAAGTAATGGCTGCTAAAAAGTAATAATAATAATAATAATAATAATAATAATAATAAACAGCCATCAATTACATTTTAATTTATATTAAAATTGGTGTTAACACAATATTTCTCTTTTACTACACTTTTGATCAAATAAATATAATTTTTAGTCATACAAGAACCTCGAACATTTCAATTTGACCTTGTGGCTTGTTTTTTTGTTTTTTTTTTTGTAAAGAATAAAACGACTTGCTGGTTGGTTAGATAGTTTTATTGGTTGTTAAGTTGGTGTTTCTTTCCTTGTAACTTGTCTTTATCCTGGCATTTTCAGAAAATATAAGTATGAAAAGATTTCAAATAAGACTTCGATTATCATCCTATAATCGATTTTAGCATTTAGTTTCTTACGCTCTGTCCACAGATCAAGGCAAGGGATGGTTTGTGCTTTGGTAATGTAATTAGTTTGTTTCTTTGAGGGCCAGATGTAATCTGAATGTTTCATTAAAATGGTCATCACTGCAAATTAATGATAATAAAATAAAACAGATATTTGAACTTCCTGGGGTCCTTATAAAGCTAATGAACATTAGTGATAACAGACTCATTAGAATGGACCACCTCAGGACCTTTAAGTACTGCTGTGATCGTCTTAAAGTTGAAAAAACACTGTGTTTTTATATATGACTTGGTGCAGGTTGTACTTTTTTTATCACTTAGATTATCAGCAGAACAAAGGAGGCACCAGACTAACTTTCAATGGTCCATTTCATGGACAAATAATTAATTTCTGCATCAATACACAAAAAGTCATTGTCTTGTTTTAGTTTTCACACTCCACCCTCAAAACATTTCTGGAATTTATTTCCATCTCCAAATGTAATGGCAAGAGAACACAAAGGATGGAAACAGAATCTACAGTCAATTCCAAAAGTGGAATGTGGAACTCTTTCCTGTGTTAGGTGGAACCGTCAGGCTGGCATGAACCACACTGCTCTCAGCGGGTTATATCTGCCCCATCGTAACTCTTGTCATGAGCATGACATGAAGCAGCTCACTGTTTCTTTTGGTGGTTAGTAAATAGATGAAGTAGTTTTTCCTCATGAGTTTTAGTTTGGGTAAAAATATTAAATTTAAAGCTTGTTATGCAAGTGCATTTCAGAGTACCCAAGATTTTTTGTTTGCTTTAACATGGCTGTGTTGTATGACTGTGTTAAACTATGCAATATGACTGATACGCATGCTTTATTTTATAAGTTAACACATGTAGTCCATAAAAGCAATGGAAAAGAATAAACATATGTGTCTTTCTGTCCCCAAGCTTTTGCCACGTATGCTCAGAGTTCATCTCCGGAACAAACTATGGAAAGTAAAGTTGGAGTTGGCGGAAAGATGCCAGAACAAATGTGGAAAGGAGTGAGTTATGGATTCGTCTGTTTATATACCCTCAGCATTTTGATTGGTTGGATTTTAAGAATGTGCTGCTCCTGACTTTTACTTTAAAGCTCTAGTATATGACATACATTGCACATTTTGTAATTAAGAAATTAAAACACCCATGGTGTGATGTTTATAAAAAGTCAAGGTCGGTAATTCCAGTGAGTCACTGCTCTTATAGTAGTACCAGAGGGATGACTAGGTTTGAGTAATAGCGATCTGAGAAACATACGTAGCATGTTTGTGGGTGATTATGGGGGCTTGGGTGGGCCTTACTGATGCGGTGTGACTTCATCAGCAGTTGATGGACCCTTCTGACCCCATCACTTCCATCCAAGTCTTCCAGTCTCCTCCCTCTTCCTACTTTACAAATCTGATGAACATTAATCTGCTTGTCTTTATGCTCTACAAAGTAGCATTGGGCTGTATGTAATGTAGTTTTTCCCTACAATTGAGATCAATTGTAATTCTGAAGACTAAAACCAAAAAAGCACCAAAATTGAAAAATGATGAGTGTTTCATGGCTTTAGGAGAATGACAGGGCTAGATGACAGAATAAGCATTTTGTGGTTGTTTGTCATCTTTGATGAATAAGATGACGTTGCCCAATTTTTCAGTTCTGAGTATGCCGTGTATGAAAGTATAGATCTGGGTCGCCGTCACTGTGTACTCACTACCATTCCAAAGAAAAAAAAAAAAGGTTATATATAAATAAATAAATATATATATATATATATATATATATATATATATATATATATATATATATATATATATATCATGGTTTCCAAAAAAAATATTAAGCAGCACAACCGTTTTAAACACTGATGATAATAAATGTTAATTGAGCACCAAGTTGGCATATTAGTTAATGAGCATAAGAGAATTCCAAAAGCAATAAAAAAATCCCAAAATTTTGAGCAGTATTGTACATACAGATATTTTTGTCAGTTCAAATCAATTGACACATTTCAGCTGGATTATTAGGCATGTTAGACACCATATTATCAAGTAGTTCAAAAGTGTAGCTTTCAAACAGACAGTGCATCTTCTGCATAGTTTACTGCAGCTTTATAGAGAAAATTGTGACTTTTTGGGTAACTGTATTGAACATCTTCTTTAATAATAGGATCAAGAAGTCTAATTAACATGAGAATGGAGATCACGTTTACATCCAAATCATAATTATTTCTACTCAGAACAGAACCTAAAAATGCAGCTATAGACGTCCTAAATAATCTGGATTCAGTTACATTTACTGAATAAAAGGAGTTTGTCATTTTGCATACAAATATGTACTTTATATTTCTCCAAAGAAGCCTTATATTGCATAAAACTGCAGATGAATAGTTTTACAGGGAATTTCTACCAATTTTTTATTTGATCTTATTAGACAGCAAATATCACATGCAATAATAAACAGGCCTTAAGCTGTATGTGAACAGTGATCTGTTTTTGATCCTTGGCCAAATTCATCATATCTTCTGCATATGTAACTTTTAAGTACTCAATATGACCAGTCATTCAAACATGACAAACACCTCTGTCATGCTGGTAGAAGCCAGAGGCTCTGGTATGAGAAACGTTCCCTCTGTTATTCTGCGGGCGAGATTGATTCAGGTTTCTGATGAATCTGTTGATTGGTTGAAAGAGTTCAGAGCTCGGCGGGTGCTCCCACAGTCGCCTGCTCTGTTCTTTTATCTGTAGGGGTTCTCTGATGATGAAGACAAATGTTAATCCAAACAAGAAATATATAGAAATTTTGATTTTCCTAGGGAAAAAAAAGAATCCTCTGGCATTATGCATATACTATGTATCAAAATGCTGATCTGCTATGTTATTATTTAAATTATCTATTGTTGTAATATAAACTATTTCAGACGGTCTCTTCTTATCCAATCGGACAGTTTTTTAACCAGAATAAGCTGTTATGTTAATCAAACCTTATGTGGTTTAGTTAAAAATAAAGCTACCGGAGACTAGGTGATATATAACCAGATAATTCGTAACTTTGTGTGTGTGTGTGTGTGTCCAGCTAGGACATGGAGACACTAGAACATTAGAATACCACTCTTACCCCAGCGTTCAGCCTCTTTCCTTTAGGGGATCTTTGATTAATGATCTTTCATTCTATAATGAAAGCATGTAGAGGGGGAAGGATTTCACCGTGACACAAAGCTGGAAGGAGTCAGACTTGGGGGTCGGGCCTCCCTTCAGGATCAAACATTATTGTCTCTTTCTTGCTCTCGGAATCAGTCTGCTCATATTTCTCCGAGACTGACCTGCAGTTACTCATTACTTCTTTTTGAAGTGCCTCTTGTCATGGCTGCTGTTGTCCTTGGATCTCCTCGTTCCCCATCAACGTCTCAGGATTTAGGCAACTACATCTATCTTCTGTATTGCTGCCTGCTGAAATACAAACACCAATGAAAGCCAATTGGAAAAGCTGAGCTTTGAGATTTGGAGGTCAATTTGGGGGTCTTCAAAGAGAGTTGCTCCTTCTTATATGCATTTTTTAGACATGTTTCTATGCATTGTAAACCCTTCAGGACATCATGCGTTTTGGCTTTGAGAGATTTTGAGAGATTTGAGAGAGAGCCATTTTGTACACCAGAATGCCAAAAAGACACCTGCATATGTGTGTGTACATGTTGATATGAGTCGCATCAAGAGAAAGAAATGAAAAAAAAAAAAAACAAGAAAGAAGGAGTGGTTTGGCTCTGTCCGTTCTCTTTTTCTGAATGTTCTGGTGAGCTCTTACTACATTTTCTATGTTTTTTCTAAAAAAAAAAAAAAAAATATATATATATATATATATATATATATATATATATATATATATATATATATATATATATATATATATATATATATATATATATATATATATATGTTTAGCTCACTAGTGAATGTACAGCTAATAGATCGATGTAAAAAAAAAAAGCCGTAACTGTTGTTATAAATGTATTTTTAAGAAGAGTAAGAGAGAATGTGTGGAAAGTAGTAGGAGAAAGATGGCCGTTTTGATGGGCACTGTATCAAAGATGAGGTGGGTGGTGTAATTGGTACAGCTTGTGAGTTTTGGCACACATTGACCCATTGCTGGGCATGAGAGGGGCAGCATATGGCCCGCTTAGCGAGGGCTTGGCCCACCTTTAGGCAACCAACTCCCTCTGTCGCATCCCCAAAGACATGCAGACGTGTGCTGGATGCCAAAAACCACAGGCTCAGTATTGATGCCAAAACCTTTACAGCAAACCAAACCAATGGTTAAGTTAAGAGACGGCCCAAGACTAAGAATCTTTCATCTTTAAAGTTAGCCCTTAAGGATAGATTGATATTGTAACAGTCCTGTGGTAGCCAGACTTCACACAAAATGGGAAAGTGGCCTTGATTTTTAGGTAAATAAGTGGTTTTCATGCAAAATTTGTTTGGTCGCATACTATTTATTCAGAACAAATATTGCAGGTGTTCCAGTGCACATCTTTCCTTTTGTGATCCTCTTGCAAAAACCTCTGGTGAACCTGTGATACCTCTTTTTAGTCTAGTCTAGTTTTCTAGTCATTATGAAACCAGTTGTTTCTTGAATCAACTTTAAAATGTAATTCCACTTTTTTATATTATATTTTGTGTGATATTATTATGTTAATGAAACGGGAACGCCCAAATCATTGGGGAAAATGTTGTTTCTGGTGTGCCGTCACGTCTGGTCCTTACATCACTATTTTGGCTCAAATAGTTTCTGTCTGGGCAAACCATGTCTGCTTCCTGCTCAAATGCACTAGTTAGAAAAGGCATATAATTTACATAGTGAGAAACAAAGGCTCTTTATAGTTCTCTTAAAGTTTTACCATTTTTTCATTCTCGTCTTTTACATTCACTGTGTACTTCTATACATTATTAATTTAATTATGTTGCTCTTTAATTAGATTTTTCCCCTTTTGCACCCAAATCACACTTTCAGCCGGATCTTATCTACAGAACTGTAATTAAACTGAGGCTCCTCAGAGCTTCATTTGAAGAGGAGATGCTTCACTTTAATTACGCATTCTCTCCTGCCTCAGTCACGGCAGCTGAGGAGTGTCTACTAGTGTTCCGCTCGCTTGATCCGTGTTCTGTCACAGCTGACCCACAACAAGGAGAACGCTGCTCTGTAGAAGCGGATGGCTTCTAATCCACGTTCAGTCAAGCTGAGTATGTTATCAGATATCAACAGTGTTGGGCAAGTTACTTTAAAAAAGTAATTAGTTACAGTTACTAGTTACTTCTTCCAAAAAGTAACTAAATTAGTTACTCAGTTACAAATTTTAAAAGTAACTAGTTACTTAAGAAAGTAACTATTGCGTTACTTTCAAGTAAAATTAAATTTTAAATGCTCAAATGTGACCCCACCTCTACCCCTCTTTAAAGGAACTTAAAATACATGTGCATGTTCAATTATTTATGATAAATCTGAATATTATAATGAAATGGACACTTAATACAATACATTATTAACAGAAACATGAAACATTGTACACACATCTAAAAAAAAATGTTGCTGTGGGACAAAGTGAGACTAGCCTCCAATCAAATGCCATGTATGTAGATATTATGTTTATGTAGTGGATCAATGCAAATAACACGATCGATTTTTGGGAACTTTTGATATTTCCTTTTATTGTTTCTTTAATTTCTTGAAGGAAAAAGTAATGTATATACTTCCATTTAGAGAAGGCTACTTTTGGATTATTTGGGCTTGTCGCCATACCTGTCTCTCGTTGACTGACTGGCTTGTGTTGTTCCTTGTGTGTCCTGTCCTGTCCCACTATGCGTTATGATAGGTTGTTCGCAATTCATGAGCGTTAGTGATGATGGGTCGTTCGCGAATGAGCGTTAGTGATGATGGATCGACTCGTTCGCGAATGAGCTTTTGATGAGTCGTTCGCGATTCGCGAATGAGCCGACTCTAAGAGCCGGCTCTTTTAGTTGAACTTCGGGAGCTCTTTTCAGTGAGCTGAGTCAAAAGAGCCGAATTCCAATCACTACTATGCGTGCTTTCGAACACCCGCCCAACTCTACCTCTGATTGGCTTACAATGAAATTTTACTCTACCTCAGCCAATCGTCAGCATTTATGCACTTGTCTCGTGCTCAGCCCACTAACCAAGGAAGAACAGTAAAAAAAAGTATTTTTGCCTCTCCCTCAGAGATCTAGTTGGTCTGATGAAAAAAAAAAAAAAAAAAAACAGCTTCATCAGTTATAGTAACGCGCCGCATTTTTTGGCAGTAACGGTAACGGCGTTATTAAGATGAGAAGAGTAATCAATTAGATTACTCGTTACTGGAAAAAGTAATGCCGTTAGTAACGCCGTTATTTATAACGCCGTTATTCCCATCACTGGATATCAAAGGGCATGCAGGGTTAGCCATAAACGTGCATTAACAAAAATGTTATTGTTGGATCCCAGCTGGGCTCAAGCCAGTGCAATATCCTGGGAGACCAGTCTGTGTGAATGCAGATGTTACAGGACATTTAAAACAGAAGATGCATGATTGCATGAGAATAAAGAAATGACATAATGCTTAAGCAGCCACAATTTATGCTATCATTTATTTACTTTCTTTCTTTTTTCTTTTTGTTATTATTATTATTAACTAAATCTATTTTTAGAGGTAGATCATTAACTGCAGAAAGACACCTTATTTCTGTGCCAAGCTAAATGTGTTCCTTTTTGCAACAGAACATATTATGTCCATACCTGGACTTATTAAGGGTGGGAAAATATGAATGTGCAGAAAGTGTACAGTAAGTTTTTAAAAACATTATATAAAGTATTGAAAGGTTTATTTATAAATTGATTTTTGTTTTGTTTACTATTTTTTTTTACTATTTGTTTTTGTTTACTAATTTTAATATTATATAGTTAATTATATTTACGATGTCGGTAAATATGGTAAACTAATATGCACAATATTTATCCATTTAGTATAGTATCAATACTATTTTTAATATTTATTTTTTGTTAACTCTTTGTAATATTTATTTGGCTACTTTATAATATTTGTTTATTATTCTTAGCATTTCTTTTGTTTACAGTTTAATATGCCTATATCAGTAAAATTATTTAATATATCAGTAAATCTGGTAAAATAGAATGTAATACAGCACAATATTCATTCATTCTGTTTACATTTAAAAACAAATATTTTTGTTTATTTTGTTGTTTTGTTTTGTTGTAATATTTAACTTTTTTGTTTACTTTTTTATATTATATTTGTTATTTGGTATCAGTAAATCTAGTATGATAGAATGTGCAAGGTTTTACACTACAATATTCATTCATTTTTAAGTTTTATCCAGATAATGTTCAGACCTTAACAAACATAAACAAATATAATATTAAAACGTTAACAAATAACTTTTTTTTTGTTCAACAGACCCAACACATGTATTCTTTTTTTGAACTTTTGACTTGGAGTGTATTAAATCTAGCATGTCACTGACGTCAATGTGATCCTATCAGGGCATTCCCTCAGAAAATGTTTAAAGACTCGGTCTGGAGCAACACAGACTCAAATGCTGAAACTTAGGCAAAGCATTTAATACACACAGGCACAAATAGCATACACAGTCTACCATTAAAGCCATCTGTTTTGGGCTTGGTGTCAGTCCTTTCTTTCCGTCACTGCCACGTTTTTGTCCGAGGACAGGTATGACAGAGGCTACTGCTCATGGACACTAACAAGACTGATTACAGAAGGCCTATGGGGTTTCCCCCTCACACACACACACACACACACACACTTGCATACTGAAAGGTGGGGTGTGTGCAGCTCTTCCCCTCATCTGTGAGTGTTTACCGACTACCGACGATCTCTGAACCTAATGACAGATCAGCCCTGTGATAGACCATATAGTCATGTCTCAGCTGCCAGATGTTGAGTGTTTGTAAGCATCACTGTCGGTGTGGATCAGATCGTCCCGGTTCTGTGTTCACCTGGGGCAGTTTTCTGTTTGCATGTATTTGTTCCCCTTAGTTTCACGCTTCCAAAATGTGTGACTTTAAACAAAGATTTTGGAAGTCACTACTGTGCCTTTCCCAGACCGTCTTAATGCCTGCATGGATTTCCGTAGTCTGTGCAAATACTTGTATTACTTAAAAAACATTTTAATGACAAAATGAACAAACTAAAAAACCTTAGAAGTATTATTCTTTTTTTTGTTCTCTAGAGCGTTTATGTCTGTGTGTATGCACAAATCCGATCTCTCCAGTTGTGCTTAGTGTACACACGCAGCAGTTGCGGTCTGAAAGTGTTTGTTTGAGTGTGTGTTCTGTTTATTTTTTTTCAAAATGAGTCTTTGTAAACAGATTTAGGAAGAGTGCTGTAATGTTCCTACTCTGTGAGTCAAGTGTGCCAAAGAAGAAGAAAAAAAATCACAACATTTAATGGCTTCTCTCAGATAGTAAAGAGATTAAATAATTTTTCTTCTGAGAAAAACACTGTAGTAATATTATGTTTCAAAAAGAGCTCTACATGTTTTAAACTATTCTTAAGCTTTATTTTGTGTTGCTTTCATTCTTTTGAACAAAAACTGCAGATGTCAATCGAGCCTCTTATTCAATATAATTGAAAGTTAATTGATAAGTAAATTTTTGGTGAACTATATGGACACACACACACTCAAACGCTCATATTTACTGTATATACATACATAAAATATATACATATTTCGACTATTGAAAGCTATTTTGAAGAACTTTGAGGTTATGTCTTTCGATTAAAAACATAAAAAATGATTTGATCTCTTATTTTAGATTAATCAAAAATATTTGAAAATCTTATAAGAAAAAATTTACAGTATATATTAGTATGTTTAGTATAATATGTGAATCTTTTGAATATTGAATGTTTTTCTTTTTATAAATGTAACATCCAAACAACATTTTAAAAGTTTAAATGTTCCACAAGATAAAAAAAAAGTTAAGGAGTTTCAAGTTACATTTTTATGATTGTTCTTTTTTCACATCCATTCGTTGTCCATTTGGTTGTTGAGGACTGAATGATGACCAGGGTGAGTGTGTTATTTAGCGCTCTCAGCTACAGCACACACAGTAGATTACACATCGTCTCTCTCTATCTGTCTCGTTCTCGCAGCCTCTTTTCTCCTTTCACTTTATTTGCTTTGAATTGTCCTGCCAAACCTTGAATATTAACGCAGTCCAAGTTCATACCTCACATGTTCAGTGCGGTCCATGGAGAACTTCCTGTGTGGTACAGAGCCCTTGTTCATGTATACTGCTGAAGGAAGCTTTCATCAGCCTTCTCCTCACTCCAGCAGGGAATACAGTATTAGATTAATGTCTTCTGTCCGGCCACAGTCCTCAATCCATTCTCACAGCGCTGTCTGTGTGCAGCGCCCCTCTCACAGCTCTTTAGCTCTGATAGATGGCTCGGTGTGGACCGCAGACACAAACACTTGGATAGGGTTTACTCTGAAAATACAAACAGCGAGAATAAAACAGGGTCCCTACAGTTTGTCCTCTCAAACTGGATTGAGTTAGTGCAGGAAAGACATAATAGAGCAAATAATAGGCAGCGAAAACTTCAGGGCAGCTTGTGCTGTCTGTCAGTTTTCTAACGTTTAATTGTGTTTGATTGGACTTTTGGAAATGTAACTAAATGTATTTGAACTAGAGTATGAATGAGATGTTATTTCCTATTAAAAGCAATAAGTTCAAAAGTAAAGTGTCATTTAGCACCAACTCAAATTGCTAAATGTTATTCAAACTCGGATTAAATGAGAATCAAGATATTAAATTTGTTATTGAAATGTAACAACTTAAAATAATCTAGACACATCATTTTGGAGAGTTCAGTCTGCTAGGAGTGTTACCGAGAGAGCCACCTCCAAGGCAGGTCACTTCAAGAAATGTTGTCCTTTTATTTAGATCAGTATATTATATTTTTTTAATATTCAGACATCCACACCATTTTACAGTTTTTTTTTTTTTTTTTTTTTTTTTTTAAGGACATCTAATAGAGGATTTTTTTATTTTTTTTTTTCAGATGTTCTAAACAGTTGCATTTTTATGTCAGCAAGAATGTGAAGGATGTTCTGGTCTGGCTGTCTCTGCTTGTGCCTGATTAAATATATGGCTGTGGTTTGGCATCAGCCTGTGTTTGAGGGCCCAGAACAAGGAGGAGGGGAATCCACATGAAGGCAGCACAAATCCCATATTAGAAGAAACAAATATGTCTATAATTCTGTCTGTCTATTTAACATTCTACTGTACATATCCATCCAAACATCATCCTATAATTCTATCATTCTGGCTTTCTTTTACTTTCTTTTGCATATAATGATTCCTCTACAATAATGTGACAAAGATGACCTAGTTAAAGAAATAACAGTCTACTTCATTTAATATTTTGTGAAGTTTTATACGGCAGCCCCACTACAGTACTGTCTGTCTAACTCTGCCTAAAAGGTTTCTGGTCTTTCCTTTCCGCACAGTTAGCAAATTACCACTAATTAATATTTCACCAAATTAAACAGCACATCCTCGGGCAGTTTTCCTTGTTTCCTCTCAACCTACACTATAGGGCAACGCCTGACTGTTTTATTGTTCTACACATGCCTTCCTACACGAGTACAAGTCAGGGCGGTCTGGAGCTATGCTTTGTGCTTTGCTTATTCTTAAACAGATTGTCAGGGCAGAATGTGTATATGTTTGGACCATGTGCATGGACCAAGATCATGGCAGAAATGTATGACTCCATGCACCAGGCTGGAAAGAGGTTCATTGAATCATTGTAAATGTTTACCTGTCATGCAGTTTCCGTGTCCCCCCATTACCTCAGTCAACATCGAGTCATGAGAAGCCTGAACGTACATGACTAGTGCTGGGGGGTGGCGTGACATCATTTGGAGCTATTGTTTCTCCTGGCTGGTAGTGCAGGTGCTGTTTCAGTTACTTGTTTTAAAAACACATCTTGACTGATGTGATATCAGTCCACAGGAATGGCGAGACATCACTGGCGGGGTGACATAGTGACCGAGAAACTTAAAAGCGCATCCGAAAACAAACAGCATTAGCTTCTGATAGGTCGAAGCACAGGGATGAGGCGCTACGATAGGCCACTCACAGGAATGCAGGAAGTATGGCAGGGAGATGCAATGTCTCGTTCCATCCAGTTAACCATGGAAATGACCATATGGCCTCATCACACACATCTTGCAGGGAGAACCCTGAGAAAAGGCTCTAGAAGCCACCCATGGGTTTTGAAACGTTACCAATGGGTTTCTCCCTAATGACTGACAACCAAAGGGGCATGGTAAGCAGCTATGGCCGTCACGTACACCCTTAAGGTGAAGGGGGTCAACCCTGTGGAGAACTGTCCCTGCTGGAACTCCAGAACTGAACCAACCAGGCAGTTAACTGGGACCAGCTGATGATTTCCACACCACGACGTGAACACAATCCACTTTAAGGAGTACAGTTTCCTCATAGAGGGAGCTCTGGAGTGGAGTATGGTCTCAACAACCTCAGTTGTGAGACCAGAGTCTGTGAGTTGCGACCCCTCATAAGCCAAATGTATTTATTTATTTTACTGGCCATATGCCTTATTGATCGAAGCAGTGAACATTTTTAAACTCTTCAAAAAGTTAATCCTGAAAAGAAATTCCTGTTTTCCAAATGTCTTTTATAGTAACTCTTTAATGATGTGTTCTCAGTCATGCAAGTATAATGAGGTAAGTGGCTCTTCTAAGTGTGGACCATCACTTGGTCATACTCTGATGTGCTTCATGGTAAATACATACAATTGTTCCTGTGCTTGCTGATTGGAGTGCATTGCTCAGTGTTCAGTCTTTCAGATCAGTAGGCCACTGATGAGGCTTCCATCTTTGTGACTGAACAGAATGATGATTAGTAATGTTTCCTCAGGCATTGAGGCTCCTCTAAATGGAGACATACTACAGTGTGGCACCACTGATGTTAATCAACCAAGTCTTGATCTGATGCTCTAGTGATGAGCGTTTCAAACTGGCTGGAGATGAGAGGGCATATTCTCAGAAATGCCACTGATGTGGATGAGGATTGCATCCCCTGCATCCACCGGAGCATCAGAACCTCTGCAATCCAGATGAACAATTAGATAAATTGGAGAGCGAAAGAAAGCGAAGTGCGCATTAAATGAGTTTGTGGCACAAATATGCATGTTTGTTACTAATAACTAAATCAATATGATATTGTGGATAAACAAGTCACAATGCAAAAAGCTTCATGCAAATTAATTAATGAGTCTATTTTTTTTATTTTTTATTTTAGGTATAGAAATTTGATGGAAATGTGCTGTTCTTTGGAACTTTCCATTAATCAAGAATCCTGTATAAAGTGTCAACGTTTCCAAAAAAAAAAAGAAAAAGAAAAAAAATACAATACATAAATTCATCCAGACTTGTAATGTCTGTGTCTGTGTGTGTGCAGACATGCAGACACACAAATCAATAGTTTAGAATATTTTATTTAATGTTTTAAAAAGAATTTAAAAATATTAACAATTTTAAATATAATAATAATAATAAATTATTATTATTATTATTATTATGGAAATACACCAATATGACTGTGCATTAGATGATAGTCTTCAATAAAAATCCAAGTCTTGTCACTTGTATGCCACATTCACTTGTATGTTTTTCCATGTTAATGAATGTAGTACAAATATGTTGAAAGCTGAGCGGTTGTAGTACATAATGATTTGGCTGTTTCCAAAAAAGCATGCTGCTGTTTTATGCATCAACCTGTGTGTATCTAAATGGTTCTGCTCATATATTGCATTGCAACCTGCTGGTCAAAGGCTCCCTTTCCCTTGTGTAGGTTAAATTCCAGAAAGTGGAATCTTGGCAAAGTTTTCACCACCTTTTCCTGGTGGTCAAAAAAAAAAAAAAAAATGGCTATAAAACTAACCCCACCTATCTTTCTTTCTCATTATACGCTCTCAGCAGTAACCTTTATTGCTCATGGGACAGGAAGCTTTTCGGTAGGTAAACCCAAGAGTCTGTGTGGGCCAGGAGGACCTCACGGGAAGCAGCCTGCCTGTCCCTGTCTCTCTCTGCAAGCAGCCACGTTTAACAGTCTCTTCCCCTGAAGTCATTACCCAAATTTGATGAGTTGCTGTCTGGCAAATCTCTACACTGGTAATTAATTAGATGTTTTCATGTGCCCCAGATGACTTAGAAACTCTTAATAGAATGATTACAAATGTATATTGTTTAAAATGTTATGGTTTGTGGTGTAGGGCATTTCATTTTATAGGTTTGCAAACTATAGTAAAGGTTTATATATATAATAAAACATTAAAGAAAATAATGAAACAAAATAATTTGTGGTGAAATAGTTTTCACAAATAATTACATAGAAACAGCAAGTAACACATTCAGTTAAATGTGATTATTTATTTATTTAGTTTACTGAAGTAGAAAGAATGCAAAAGCCTATTAAGGACTTTTCCTTTATTACAATTGTATTTTATTTTATTATTATTTATTTTTTTTAAATTTTGTAAATGATATATTTTATAAATTAATTATTAGTGTTTTTTTTCATAAAGTTATTGGACAAATTAGCAAGTCTGCCATCAATAAAAAATAGCTTCACATTTAGTAAAAACATGTTAAAGACTTAGATTTGGTTAAGTAATGTTTCAATTGCGACTATATTAGCCACTTTTGATACAACTGAAGTTAAGAATTCAAGTGGCAAATTCGTTTTTTTTTTTTTTTCACATTACACCCCTTTAAAACCAGTTCTTCCCTGTTTTTAACTGTAGCATTTCTCTGCCAGTTCACATACAGTATTTCTACCTTCGTACAGCAAAACCTTGGCTTACCCAGATTCAGTCTACATGCACAAAGAGTGATTGCCTCATCCACTACATTCCATGTGTGAAAGCAGAGAACGAGGGAAAGAGAGGGATAGGAACAGACCGCTGAGGATTTACAGATAAAGAGAGTCATTATGCGGACAGCAGAGAATTTAAGTGTTCTCATTAGCTCAGAGCACATGAAGCGAGCCGTCAGATCTGTTCTGATTAGTCTCTCCATCTTCCTGCAGGTCAAAAGATTTTGTCCAACCACAACGCCACATTTCTCCAGCGCACTTCAGATTTCTGAGGACTGTCCATGCCTACAAACTTCATTCCTCTTTCGTTTCCTTTTTATCTCTTGTTCTACGTTTATTTGACCTTAAAGTTCATATTTAAATGTACAGCAGTATGTTATCTTCAAGTTCTCTCTTCACAGCAGTTCAGTCAGTGTACTGTTTGAGTATGAATTACTTCGGGATATTGGTTTGTTTGAACTCAGAGGGAGTGTCAGCCACATTAAAAAAGTTAACAGCTTAAGTCATTTGTGGATTAATGCTTATTGGAGTAGCGAACCGTTTAAAAAGATTCAGTTCGATTTGGTGAACTGGTTCAGAAATATCTGGTTACATCGAATGATTCGTTCGCGAACTGGATATCACAAACTGCTTTGTTTGGAACTGTCTTACAACAGACACTGAAGAGAAGACAATGCTGAATAAAGTCGTAGTTTTTGCTATTTTTGGACCAAAATGTATTTCCGATGCTTCAAAAAATTCTAACTGACCCTCTGATGTCACATGGACTACTTTGATGATGTTTTTCTTACCTTTCTGGACATGGACAGTAGACCGTACACACAGCTTCAATGGAGGGACTGAGAGCTCTCGGACTAATCTAAAATACCTTAAACTGTGTTCCGAAGATAAATGGAGATCTTACTGGTTTGGAACAACATGAGGGTGAATTATTAATGACATAAATTAGATTTTTGGTCAAACTATCCCTTTAAGTATGGCCTCATTTGAAAGAATACATTTATCAGATTATTGCTGAAGTAAAATAAAATAAAAATAAAAAGTTTAAATTTATTTATTTTCTGAAACATGTTTTACTCAAAATCTGCAAGAAGAGCCATATATTTGATCTGAAAGTTCGAAGTTGATATCTCTGACTACTGTTTTTATTTTGTATTTTATGGTTTACATAGCAAATGCAAATTTGCCATTACAGGAATAAATTTTATGAATTTGAGCATTTGATGGTGGGATAGCCATAATAATCTTTTATTATCAGACACTGCTCTACACAAACATACACACTCACACACAGACCATTCTATCTCACTATCACTGCACTTTTATTTGTTGTAAAAAAAATTAAATAAAAAAAATTCAGGGAACAATAAGAGATGAAAAAAAAACTGTAATAATAGAATCCGTTCTGCAACCACTACCACTTTGTACTTTATAATTCTTTGTAAAGAGAGAAGCCACGCTTGGTGGAATAGTGCAGCTCTCTCCTTGATTGCATTTGTTCTTCTACAGTAGTTCTCCTTGCCTCCGTCAGCCTTTAGTTAATAGAGCTTCTCTCTGTCTTTCCTCTCAGAAGGTAATCTGACTTTGATAACAAACTCTAAAGGTCAAACTGGACTTTTTTAGGTACAAGCAGGAGGTTTGCCTTCTGGTCATTCGCCACCTCTCTAATGTTCGTGTGCTCAGTTCACATTTGATGGTTGTTTCCCAGCTAAAATGAATAAATGATTTGACCTAGTTTCAAAGAATGCTCAAAGAAATGGCTCTCTAATGACATTGACCTCAGCACCAGACTTACTTTATCGCTAGAAATCACTGCTCACTTCCTGCACCAGTCAGCTGTGATACAAGACTGAGAGATGGCAGGGTTATAGCTGAACTCCTGTTAGAAGAGTGGCGGAATAGTTCTTGACTCTATCTCTCATCACTGGATCTTGATGGATGTAAAATACAATGCTGTACTGGGAGCATGAGGTCATCCTGATCGCTTTTGATGGACCAAAAACATTGAGGAATTAATGATTGTTTAAAGCATATTATTGTATGGCCGGTTCCACTTTATTTTACAGTACGTGTACTAACATGTACTTATAGTGTACTTACAGTGTATTTATCTAAGATAGTTCTGGTAATACAAGGTAACTACATGGGGTAGGGTTAGGTTTAGGGGTAGGTTCATGGTTATTACCTAGTTATTTAGTTTTTGCACTAAATAATCTTTTATCTGCACTGTTGTTCACTTCATTGATTTGCACTCTATCTGCCTTTTGCCTTGCGTTGCTTTATTTAACTTTATTTTTAATTTTACTATGTCTTTTTTTAACATTCCCTTATTGTATAGTTGTATCTACATTTTATATTTTGATCTAGATTTTTAGGCTTTAATGTTAATGTTATCTGTGTGCACCGGGGGTCTGAGAGTAACGCAATTTCGACTCTCTGTATGTATATACTGTACATGTGGAAGAATTGACAATAAAGCAGACTTGAACTTGAACTTATTACATAGTTATTGTAATTACTATAATAAGTACATAGTATCTACATGAGGAACAGGACTGTAAAATAAAGTGCTACCGTATGGCCTTTATATTTTATATTAGTCATTATATTTTTTTTTATTTTTATTTTTTATCAAAAACTGATAATGACAGAACAAAGGCATTTTGGGAGTCCTAAAACAAGCTTCCCAATAACAAAACCATTATCAAATTTGTGAAAATGGTGACATCATACACATGCATATATTGTGTTCAGTCTATAGGAATGCGTATGTGTGCAGGGTCGTAGTGTTTGCAAAGTGACATTGTCACTGGCCTGGCATGCATAATACAGAGTATGAACTTTTTCAAAATTTTAAAGGAAAAATGTTTTTAGTCATGTAAGCGTAATATCATAAACATGATTAATATATCAACACTCCCACTTTCTGTTAATAAAAACAAAACCAACAGCATTGTCACAATTACAGCAGAAATACCTTAGATTATATGGGGGGATTTTTAAACCCATTGCATATTTAAACCCATTGCATTTTTCAATACAATGAAAGTGGATTGGGACAAAAAATACATAAATTATAACTGAAGTATCATAAAAGCAGTTTTTACAACTCAAGTCTTATATTCTAAATCTTCATAATCCATATCATAGACTTTTACAGTGATTTTGGTCATTTTTACACCTTGAAAACATTTGTCACCATTTGCATTAATTGTGTTTTAATAAACATTCCTTTAAATTTCTCTTTATGTCTTCCATGGAAGAGAGAAAATCATAAATAATAACGGAATTTTATTTTGGGGGGGAACTCAAACTCAAATAGTGGAGCGTTGCTTTAGCAGGGTCAAGGTCAAGGTCAAAGTATTTCTTTCATTTATTCTTTATTTAGCCAAGATAAAAAAATAAATTCCCTGGGAATCAAACCCATGACCTTAATGTTGATAAAGCACTGCTCTGCTGTTCAAGCTTGAGTTTATCCAGGGACTACATGAATTAATAAAAAAAAAAAAAAAAAAAAAAAAAATGTGTACCTTCAAGGAATTTTAAGCCACTTTGGATAAAAGCACCTGCCAAATGCATACATGTAAAGTAAGTCAGCCAGCAAACTTTAGCCTTTAAGACCATAAACAACACACAACAATTCTCATATATATATAGGGACACTTTTTAAAGTGCTTTGAAAATGTTCTAGTGGGAATAATTGACCCTTGTTCTTTGGGTGGGTGGTGATAAAATTATCCTTGAAGCTGAAAGTACCCATTTACACTCCAAATCTTGTCATAAAGAGTTTAAGGTTGCTGATATTGTTTCATTTCTGACACATAGGAATCACATGGAAATATTGCCGTTTGGGGAAAATCCGCCCTGTGGAGAAAAGGACGAGTTCTGGAGACCATCAAATAGTTTGGGGAGAGAGAAAAAAGTGCTAAAACTGCTAATCAAACCAGGTGGGTTGATACATATCATTATTTGAGTCTAAATTAATTCAAATAAGTAGCCATTTTTTAAACGTCACCAGTTTCTTCCCAGTCCAGCTTATTCACATTATTCCCATTCCTAGTCTTTACATAAAACGACTCCATTCTGCTGCATTTTAATTTAATAGTTCCCTGATATTTTGACGTCATTGATCATTTGCTGAAGTTTATTTGTGGCTAAAATGATGCTTAAGTAGCTCAAAGGTTGAAATTGTCAGCTGATCTCTAAAGATGCAAGTCTTTCAGAGAAAAATGACTTCATTATTGTACAGCTTGAAGTAAATCCATGATTTGAGGACACATATCACCCCTTTAAAAATGTATGATGGGGTAAGAAGGAGTGATATTATTAGTCTCTTCTGCCATTTGGTTCATGGAACTAATAAAATTTGACTGAAAAAGAGGCTTAAACATTAAAGTAATTAGGCTCAAAAGCAGCACATGAGAGAGAGGAAGACGTGATTGTAAATCTTTAGCACAGCCAAGTTTATGACAGAGGAGGATAAGAGATGTCCAGAGAGAAGATGAAGAGATTCATTTGGCCACTGCACTTCACTGCAGGGTTTCATGGAAGCAGTTCCCAAGTGCTTCCCGGCTCTTTAGGTTTCAATGTTCTTGATTGCAGCGGGATGTGAGCTGAACTGGATGAAGCTGCACGATGACTCATCTTTTGGACCAGGTTTTTAAAGCCCATCCACAATTAGTCAGGGGTATAATCAGCCCTGTTTTTCAAGTACAGGTAGTTGTGTTAATCGGATCGGCATGCTATTGGGATGCATCTGTCTTTGTAATCAAGGGCAGCTACCTGGATAACAGCAATAGACATGCCAGCTAGGGAGGTGTTTTGTAAAACATTTAATGGGTCACAAGAAAGCAATAGACCATAGCCCAAACACACCACCTTTTTTCAATCTGCAGAAGAGCCAAAAAGCCTAGAACTTTCTTAGTGGAGTCCACTTTTTGGAAATATGTCCATCTTTGCTGTCAGTGCCCACAAACAGCCACATTTTTTTAACCTCCTAAATTAATCAGTGTGTTTGGGCTACCAGGAGTAAGCCAAGGCACTAAAAGCCACTGAATTTTTCATTTAGTTTTTATTTTACGTTTGATTTTATTAGATATGTTTGTGTAGTTTTAGTTAGTCTCTATCTTTTTTTTTTTCTATTTGATATTTTTTTTGTTCTGTTTTATTAGTTTATTTTTGTAATTTCATTTGTTTTAATATTTTTTTTATTTGTTCTTTAAATGTACTTTTTTCACTCTGTGACTTATTTATTTATTTATATATGTATCTGTTTATCTGTTTATTTATTTAATGGTGTTTACAGAAACTATGACAAGTTTCAAAATATTTTTTCATATGTTTAATTTTTGTCTTTTCTTCTCCTTTAATGCTGATAAAGTTAATGCATTAACTGATATAATAATAATAATAATAATAATAATAATCTAAAACCTTAACAATGTTACATTTCTCAGGGCCATAGGGTTACTCTTATCTTAGTGGCATTTTTCTATTTTCTTAATTTTCCTATTTTCTATTTCCTATTTTTTAAGTTGTTTAATATATATATATATATATATACACACACAATTTGGAGTCAAGAAAATTAATTTTACTTGAATTATATTTTATTCCAATTTATATATTTAGTCAATGTAAATGTGTCATTTAGCTTAAATTACACTGCTGAAGTGTTCTTTGTAATCGCCCACACGTGCTGATTTGGGGGGCCCCATCTCTGTTTTAATCAGGGATGGGAAGGTGGGCGAGAGGCCACGATGCTGATTAGCTTTGAGGGGGCTTCTGGTTTTGGTTGTGTCTATTGATGAAGGCTTTGATCCATTGCGCTCAGTTTCCTCTTTAGAGTGCATGTGTTAGAGATATTAGTAGAATGACATGCCAGTTATAATTACATGAACTGAACAGTAGCTGAAGGAAGTCTCAAAGGTAACATTCCTTTGACTCCTATCATATGTGTTGCTGTTACGACATGTTGTATTAACAATAGCGGTTTCCTTCATACATTCCCAAGCTCTCGCTCTAGGAGTTTCTTTGACATCTGGGATGTTTTTGGTTCTGATTGTGCCTTACCTAACGACCTGGCATAATCTGATCTAAGTCATTGATTTTAGTGATGAATTAGGGTAGTTTTTGAAAAATGAGGAAAGGATCTGAAGATTGCTTACAGCTCCACCTGGCCTGAGATCTGTGCTTCAGTTGGAATGGACTGTCATAAATAAGGCTATTACTGCAATCAGAGGTAAATATGAAAAAGGTGGACTTTCATCTGTTAAATATTGGTATAGGAAAGCTTTCATTATGAAGGAAAATGAATCTATAATTGAAGGTCTCTCTAATATGCCAAGAGATCCCAGGCTTACTGTAGATCAGCCATCAAATTTGTGAATATTGTATTTATAGTTATAGAAGATTTTGGAAAAGAGATTCTCACTTTGATCTTAATGTGTTCCTGCTTTGTGAAGGTTTTGCTAGGACTATTCCATCACTATTACTCACCTGTATTGGTGCAATTCTTTCCTTCAGGTCATTTTGCTTTCACAAATGCACAGTAGCCCCGATTTTTCATTTCATTTATTTATTTTGACACTTAAGCCACACTTATAATACATCTATTCAAAAGTATAAAAGTAGCCAAAATTCCACGAGAAAACCGCAAACTTAGAAACACTGCTTGAATACACTTAATCCTTGAAAGTTTGAGACACTTCTTAGGGACAAATGAAGCATTCTTAGGGACATTAATTGACTTATTCCAGCATTTACTTTTGTTTTATCTGGATAAGGTCATAGAGAAGAAAGGGCAACTGAGCAAAGAAAGAATATTTGGAACTTGCCAGACCTATAATTTAAATTTTCACTGACATCTACACTACTGCCCGGTGTCTCAGTTTTTGAGATGTATGATTTTATTAAACACAATGTATGATTTTATTAATTATCTGAAGCTGTTTTCCCTTGTTTTCGTATCTTAATTTCCTTGCCCTCAGGCAATGTGTTTCACAGGACAAGTATTGTGTAATCCCTAAGTTACTGAGACATGTTATGATGTTTCTGTTTTATTGATCTGTTATTTATTGATCTTTTTTATTGTTATGATTTTCAGGAAATGGGCTTACTTCTGTTTGCTAGGTGAGAATGAGACCATCTGTAAATCAGTGGCTCTTTGGCTTGAGCTTTTTGAACACAAGCCGCATCCAGACTCAATTACCAATGTGGAGACACAAAAATGGTAGCATGATCTACTGTTGGCCTGACAATAAATCAGACCATGTTGAGTTTCCAGTTAGTCCTTCACTAAATGAGTTTATCAGCATCTCAAAATTAGTGAGGGGTCGTGCGAAGGATCTTCTGCTATTTTATGAAATAGTCCATATAAGGTTTATCAGTTGTTCAACTAATTCAGTGTTATGCAATGTTGATTTGAGAACAGACAAGAAAAAAAAAATCCTGTTAAAAATGAGGTAGATTTCTCTAGTAGCACTCCCACATTCCAGCTGTTGCCATCAACAAATGAATGTACCATTAGTTTGCCATGATTTGTTGCAGCTCTCCAGAGAGGAGACATGGAAAACATCAGTAGAACATCATCTTGGGGTGACATCCCTGTGGACCCCAGAGTCAGGGTGACCATAAAGATGGGGTGTTTCACCCCCATGTCCTGATGGCGAGAGGTCGGGGTCACGAACAGCATGGATATCTCCATTCCCATAGGGACTGGAGGGTAATGGAATGGCAGATTCAGGCCAAATGGAGCAATTTGCGCTTGTCCCATCTGAACATGGAAGAATAGAGAAAGATGCATTTGAAGTAGAGATAAGCACTGGAATGGTCCAGTCTGAAGATTTTCCACAGACTGCTATGATGTCAAACACCGAACATATTGTGTGATTATATATATATATATATATATATATATATATATATATATATATATATATATATATATATATATGTATGTATGTATGTATGTATGTATGTATATATATATATATATATGTGTGTGTGTGTGTGTGTGTGTGTGTGTGTGTGTGTGTGTGTGTGGTGACCCACCAGTTAAGAAGCAATGCAGTGTTTTATGGGCTCTTCACCTGTCATTCTGTCATCATGCATGACAGACCCTTCCTGCTTACTAGGCCCAGTCTGTCACAGGGACACACGTTTACTTACACCTACAATTACTGTTTGAGCATAGTGTTTGATAAACTAAACAACTAGCACATTTGAACATGTTAACTCTAAGTCATGCGTGCGTTTAAACATTGGTGTGTGTGTGTGTGTGTGTGTGTGTGTGTGTGTGCGTGCGTGAACAAATGCTGAGTGTGCAAATAGACGTTATATGACTGATAGCATGTGTTAGGGACTGCAGAGGTCTGGCTGTGCTGTCTGTCTCTGTTGTTAAGCAGATGCATTGGTCTCCAAGCTGATTTTCCCTCCCAACCTCCTTCAGGCAGTATAACAATAGAGCCAGGAACCCTCTTCACCCCTCAGACAGCCCAACATCCAGATAACCTGCTTAATGTGTTTAGCCTAAATGGCAAAGGCTGTTTTATGGCCATTATTGAGCTGTTTGGATCCCTTTGTGTAGCTTTTTATGATTTTGTCAACTTTTAGAGTATGCAGACAGTCTGGTGTTTGCGTAGTGAGTATCTTCAAGAGGTTTTCCTTCATCTCCCCTGCCTCCCTATGTCTTCTTGTTGATGAACACTGTCAGTTACCAGCGTCTGTAGGCCTAACAAAATTATGTTGTAATGTTTCTTTCCATTGATTTCATACCACAAATTATACGTAGCATATTAAATGTGATGTTTGTTTCCGTTTGACTCCTTCAGGAGATTTTGTGGTGCTGAAAATAATTAACAGTTAGTATTCTGTCTTTTCTCATTAGTTTTCAAGTCTGTAAAATATCCACACAATATCTGATTTTTGAATACTGGAACAAAACAGACTATAAGACTGCAGACATTAAAGGATCAAGGAATAGGTTTTAGATGGATTTTACATACCATATGGGAGCTTCTCCTGCTTCTTACATTTTTTATGATCACAAACATTCATAAAAAGTGTATTGTCTTGCCAGTGACTCAATATGTGTCAGCACATAAAAAAAAAATAAAAAAAAAAAAATAATAATAATAATAAATATAGCTGCAAGCAGCAATTACGGGGCCAAGCACTCCAACGGCAAATGTAGGAGCTAAGCATGGCATGGAGCATCACACCAAATGCATTAATGAGCAATAACAGCAATTTTAGGATGATTGTAATTGAAATGGCTAAAAAAATCATAAATACAACCTCTAGTAGCATGATTTACTGGCTTATCAAAATTGACCAATAGGTGGTGCTGTTATCAAGTCAATTTGGTGTACTCTGTGTGACTTTTCAATGACACAAACAAAGTTTGGTGTCAATATGCCAAAGCATTGCAGAGATACAGCCTCAAGTGTCATTTTGGCATTGTGCCTCAAATTCGTCGCTGTGGTATGCGAAAACGGTTTTGTCTATCGATACAAAATCCATAACATTTTGTCAGTACAGTCTACAGATCATCTGAGTCAATTTTGGTGAAAATCGGACCAACGGTTGATGAGGAGTTCGAAAAAGTAGGTTTTCAACATAAATCAAAATGGCGGACAGGAAGTTCGGCTTACTCTGGCATATATGGTATCTATGTTATCGGCATAAGCCAGGGAATATTTTGAGGCCAGTTTCATTACAATAGGCTAATGCATTAAAAAGTTACTAGCATTTTTATAAGTGTAATTATTCATAGTTAATGAATGGTTCATTACTCTTGACCAATAGGTGGCGCTGTTACCAAATTTATGTGGCATGGTCAGTGTCAGGTGGCGATGACACATACAAAGTTTGGTGCAAAAATGTCAAAGCGTTGCAGAGATACAGCCTCAAATGCATTTTGGCACCCTTCCAGCAAATTCGTTGATGCGCTAAATCAGAACCGTTTTGTATATCGACACGAAATCCATAACTTTTTGCCAGCATGGTCTGAAGATGATTCACGTCAAATTTGGTGAAAATCGGACTAACGGTCTAGGAGGAGTTCGAAAAAGTAGGTTTTCAACATTAATCAAAATGGCGGACAGGAAGTATGGCCAATTTTGGCATAATTGGTATCTATGTTCTCGGCATGACCCAAAAAAAACGGGGAGACCATTTGCATTTCAATTGTCTAATTTACTCAAAAGTTATTAGCATTTTTGTTATAATTCATTATAACTCTTGACCACAAGGTGGCGCTGCCACCAAACTTTTTGAGTACATTCAGGGCATGGAGCCGAATATTTTTGTAATTATTTGCGAAACGATTTGATGCTGCGTTGAAAAAATACAGCATTTTAAAACATAATTCAAAATGGCCGACGCCTAAAATGGCTGACACGGGAAATTTGCATATCATACGACTCGACATGACTCACTGAATCTAAAGAGACCAGTTGTGTGATTTTTGGCCAAACCATTCAGAAGATATAAGCCAAAATATGCATTTTTCATATCTCCTGACCACTAGGTGGCGCTGTGTCGAAACACTGCAGGTAGTCTCAGGTCATGCTTATTATAACACACACCAAGTTTGGTTTCAATATGCCAAACCGTTGCTGAGATATAGCCTCAAGTGCATTTTTGCGTGCTTTTCGTCAAATTTGTTTACGTGTCATTCGACAATGGTTGGACGAATCAACTTGAATTCCATAACTTTTTGCCAGCATGATCTGAAGATGATCTGAGCCAATTTTCGTGGCAATCGGACTAACCGTCTAGCACGAGTTCGAAAAAGTAGGTTTTTCGAAAAATTGAAAATAGCGAAAAAACTAAACCTTGCGATTTTTGAATTTTGGGGTTCATTCGACTTGGCATGAGCCAAGGATTCAGAGGAAAAAAGAATTTCCATTTTCTGGCTTACGGTTCAAAAGTTATTAGCATACAAACATTGAAAGTTTGGACAAGTGGTGGCGCTAGAGAGTAGGAGTTAGAGACTTCAAATTAGCTATAGTTAATGTTGGGACTGTCCTCTATCAGTGTGCCAAATTATACAACTTTCCCGCAATCGGTTCTATGGGCTGCCATAGACTTGCGGCGGAAGAAGAAGAAGAAGAAGAAGAAGAAGAAGAAGCAGAATAATAATAACGCCAACGATTACAATAGGTGCCTACGCACCTTCGGTGCTTGGCCCCTAATAATAATAACGCCAACGGAAACAATAGGTGCCTCGCACCTTCGGTGCTTGGCCCCTAATAACGCCAACGAAAACAATAGGTGCCTACGCACCTTCGGTGCTTGGCCCCTAATAACGCCAACAAACACAATAGGTGCCTTCGCACCTTCGGTGCTTGGCCCCTAATAATAATAACGCCAACGAAAACAATAGGTGCCTACGCACCTTCGGTGCTTGGCCCCTAAATATAGCTGCAAGCAGCAATTACGGGGCCAAGCACTCCAACGGCAAATGTAGGAGCTAAGCATCGCATGAAGCATCACACCAAATTCATTAATGAGCAATAACAGCAATTTTGGAATTATTGTAATTGAAATGGCAAAAAAAAAATCATAATACCACCTCTAGTAGCATGATTACTTGGCTTATCAAGCTTGACCAATAGGTGGCACTGTTATAAAATCAATTTGGTGTACTCTGTGTGACTTTTCAATGACACACACAAAGTTTGGTGTCAATATGCCAAAGCATTCCAGGGATACAGCCTCAAGTGTCATTTTCTCATTGTGCCTCAAATTCGTCGATGTGGTATGCGAAAATGGTTTTGTCTATCGACTCAAAAGCCATAACTTTGAGTCAGCATAGTCTGAAGATCATTTGATTCGAATTTGGTGAAAATCGGACCTACGGTTGATGAGGAGTTCGACAAAGTAGGTTTTCAACATAAATCAAAATGGCGGACCGGAAGTTCAGCTTACCGTGGTATATTTGGTATCTATGTTATCGGCATAAGCCAGGGAATATTTTGAGCCCAGTTTCCTTCAAATAGGCTAATGCATTAAAAAGTTATTAGCATTTTAAAAAGTGTAATTACTCATGGTTAATGAATGGTTTATTACTCTTGACCAATAGGTGGCGCTGTTACCAAATTTATGTGGCATGGTCAGTGTGAGGTGGCGATGACACATACAAAGTTTGGTGCAAATATGTCAAAGTGTTGCAGAGATACAGCCTCAAATGCATTTTGGCACACTTCCAGCAAATTCGTTGATGTGCTAAATGAGAACCGTTACGTATATCGACACAAAATCCATAACTTTTTGCCAGCATGGTCTGAAGATGATGCACGTCAAATTTGGTGAAAATTGGGCTAACGGTCTAGGAGGAGTTCGAAAAAGTAGGTTTTCAACATTAAGCAAAATGGCGGACAGGAAGTAAGGCCAATTTTCACATTATTGGTATCAATACTCTCGGCATGACCCACAGAATATAGCGAGACCATTTTAATTTTAATAGAGTAATTTATTCAAAAGTTATTAGCATTTATGTGATATTTCATTATAACTATTGGCCACAAGGTGGCGCTGCCACCAAACTTTTTGAGTACCTTCAGGGCATGGAGCCGAATATTTTTGTAATTATTTGCGAAACGATACGATGCTGCGTTCAAAAAATACAGCATTTTAAATCATAATTCAAAATGGCCGACGCCTAAAATGGCCGACACAGGAAAATTGGATATCATTTGACTCGACATGACTCACTGAATCTAAAGAGACCAGTTGTGTGATTTTTGGCCAAACCATTCAGTAGTTATAAGCCAAAATATGCATTTTTCATATCTCCTGACCACTAGGTGGCGCTGTGTCGAAACACTGCAGGTAGTCTCAGTTCATGCTTGTTATAACACACGCCAAGTTTGGTCTCAATATGACAAACCGTTGCCGGGATATAGCCTCACGTGCATGTTTGCGTGCTTTTCGTCAAATTTGTTTACGTGTCATTCGACAACAGTTGGACGAATCAACTTGAATTCCATAACTTTTTGCCAGCATGGTCTAAAGATGATCTGAGCCAATTTTCGTGGCAATCGGACTAACCGTCTAGGACGAGTTCGAAAAAGTAGGTTTTTCGAATAATTGAAAATAGCGAAAAAACTAAACCTTGCGATTTTTGAATTTTGGTGTCCATTCGACTCGGCATGAGCCAAGGATTCAGAGGAAAAAAGAATTTCCAATTTCTGGCTTACGGTTCAAAAGTTATTAGCATACAAACATTGAAAGTTTGGACAAGTGGTGGCGCTAGAGAGTAGGAGATAGAGACTTCAAATTTGCTATAGTTAATGTTGGGACTGTCCTCTATCAGTGTGCCAAATTATACAACTTTCCCGCAATCGGTTCTATGGGCTGCCATAGACTTGCGGCGGAAGAAGAAGAAGAAGAAGAAGAATAATAATAACGCCAACGAAAACAATAGGTGCCTACGCACCTTCGGTGCTTGGCCCCTAAATATAGCTGCAAGCAGCAATTACGGGGCCAAGCACTCCAACGGCAAATGTAGGAGCTAAGAATGGCATGGAGCATCACACCAAATGCATTAATGAGCAATAACAGCAATTTTAGGATTATTGTAATTAAAATGGCTAAAAAAAAATCATAAATACCACCTCTAGTAGCATGATTACTTGACCTATCAAGTTTGACCAATAGGTAGCACTGTTAAAAAAATGAATTTGGTGTGCTCTGTGTGACTTTTCAATAACACACACAAAGTTTGGTGTTAATATGTCAAAGCATTCCAGAGATACAGCTTCAAGTGTCATTTTGTCATTGTGCCTCAAATTCGTCGCTGTGGTATGCGAAAACGGTTTTGTCTATCGACACAAAATCTATAACTTTGTGTCAGCATAGTCTGAAGATCATCTGATGCAAATGTTGTGAAAATCGGACCTACGGTTGATGAGGAGTTCGAAAAAGTAGGTTTTCAACATAAATCAAAATGGCGGACAGGAAGTTCAGCTTACTCTGGCATATTTGGTATCTATATTATCGGCATAAGCCAGGGAATATTTTTTGCCCAGTTTCATTCAAACAGGCTAATGCAATAAAAAGTTATTAGCATTTTTAAAAGTGTAATTATTCATGGTTATTGAATGGTTAATTACTCTTGACCAATAGGTGGCGCTGTTACCACATTTATATGGCATGGTCAGTGTGAGGTGGCGATGCCACATACAAAGTTTGGTGCAAATATGTCAAAGTGTTGCAGAGATACAGCCTCAAATGCATTTAGGCACCCTTACAGCAAATTTGTTGGTGCGCTAAATGAGAACCGTTTTGTATATCGACACGAAATCCATAACTTTTTGCCAGCATGGTCTGAAGATGATCCATGTCAAATATGTCTATTGTCGGTAGAACTTAGGAATATTTTGAGATCAGTTTCATTACAATAGCCTAATGCAATCAAAAGTTATTAGCATTTTTGGAAATTTCATAATTGAAGGTTAATGAATGGTTAATTACTCTTGGCCAATAGGTGGCGCTGTTACCAAATTGATGTGTCACGGTCAGTGTGAGGTGACAATGACACATACAAAGTTTGGTGCAAATATGTCAAAGCTTTGTTGAGATACAGCCTCAAATGCATTTTGGCATCCTTACAGCAAATTTGTTGATGCGCTAAATGAGAACCGTTTTGTATATCATCACGAAATCCATAACTTTTGGCCAGTGGGGTCTGAAGATGACCAACTTCAAAATTGGTGAAAATCGGACTAACGGTCTAGGAAGAGTTCGAAAAAGTAGATTTTCAACATTATTCAAAATGGTGGACAGGAAGTATAGCCAATTTTAGAATAATTAGATTCTATGTTCTCAGCAGGTCACAAAGAATATAGGGATACCATTTTTATTTCAATAGTCTAATTTATTCAAAAGTTATTAGCATTTTTTAGATATTTCATTATAACTCTTGACCACAAGGTGGCGCTGCCACCCAACTTTTTGAGTACCTTCAGGGCATGGAGCTGAATATTTTGTAATTATTTTCGTAATGATACGGTAATGCGTTCAAAAAATACAGCATTTTAAAACATAATTCAAAATGGCCGACGCCTAAAATGGATGACACAGGAAAATTGGATATCATTCGACTCGACATGACCCACCGAATCTAAAGAGACCAGTTTTGTGATTTTTGGCCAAACCATTCTGAAGTTATAAGCAAAAATATGCATTTTTATATCTCCTGACCACTAGGTGGCACTGCGTCGAAACACTGCAGGTAGGCTCAGGTCATGCTTGTTATAACACACACCAAGTTTGGTCTCAATACACCAAACCATTGCCGAGACATAGCCTCACATGCATATTTGTGTGCTTTTCGTCAAATTTGTTCACGTGTTATTCGAGAACGGTTATACGAATCAATTTGAATCACTTGAATTCCATAAATTTTTGCCAGCATTGACTGAAGATGGTCTGAGCCAATTTTTGTCAAATTCAGACTAACCGTCTAGGACGAGTTTGAAAAAGTAGTTTTTCAAAAAATTGAAAATAGCGAAAAAACTAAACCTTGCGATTTTTGAATTTCGGGATTCATTCGACTTGGCTTGAGCCAAGGATTCAGAGGAAAAAAGAATTTCCATTTTCTGGCTTACGGTTCAAAAGATATTAGCATAAAAATATTGAAATTTTGGACAAGTGGTGGCGCTAGAGAGTTGGAGTTAGGGACTTTAAATTTGTAGTTAATGATGGGACTGTCCTCTATCAGTGTGCCAAATTATACAACTTTCCCACAATCGGTTCTATGGGCTGCCATAGACTTGCGGCAAAAGAAAAAAAAATGACGTTAAAGGATACAATAGGTGCCTTGCACCTTCGGTGCTTGGCCCCTAAATATACAAAAATAATAACTAATCTTTTACAAATCTTGCATTCACTTCAATAAACCAATGATTTGAAAAACAGGATTTATTTATTTAGTCTTTTTCTTTTTTATTTAATTTTTAAAATGTATTTATGTAAGTTCTACTACTAATTGGACCTGTTTAAAATAAGAGAAATATTCAAAAAAAAAAAAAAAAAAGTACTTATACTTAGTACATGGGATAGTACTTTTTTATAAATTGAATGCATATTTTAATATATAACAATTTTATTAAATGAAAGAAAAATATCAAATCTAATGGGTTGTTCCTTAAAAAAAAAAAAAAAAAAAGATTATAATAATCTGATTAATATCATTGAATTGTTGTTACTAAACAGATGAACTAATGACAGGTAAATTTTATTTTGTCAGGTTTCAGCAGAAAGATAAGAGGATTCAACTGACCAAAAGCAACCTTTTTATACTACATAAAGACTGATGCTTATTTTTGTGTCTCAACTAAAAATCTGCCTTCCAGCTTTCCCACATGAAGTGCATTCAAATGAGCCACAGTGACAGAGGGGTTTCTGGGATGTACAGGATTGAAGCCCATGTGATGAAGCTGATCCTGGGGGGATAGAAAAATAGATCTGCCTTATCTGCTCTCCCCTCCAGCGCCACAAACTGCAATCAGAGCCACCGTGAGCTGCTTCAACTCTGGAAGAGCAATGAGACCCCGGAGACCAACCATGCTAGCGCTTTGAACTGAAAGAGAGAGAAAGAGAGAGAGAGAGAGAGAGAGAGATTTTGATTTTAACAAAACTTTTATTACAACACAGTGTACAAGACATTACCTAGTATTTATCATACCAGACTTTTACACCAAAGTATAAATGTACAAAATAAAAATGAAAAAAATCACAGCACAAAAATCAATTCGCCTTCAAAAACAGAGCAGAGAGCCTCCTTGTAGCACCAAATACATTCAAATGTAACAAAATCATCAATGGACTTATAATATAAAACATCTACCATAACTCTTGACTTCACCAGGTTAGAAAACAAGGCAACCATATTCTGATTAAGATTCTGTTCTATTTTCTTTTTCCTACTTAAATAAATGGCCAGCTTGGCTTGGCCTAGAACAAAATTCAGAAGCTGACAGACAACACTTTTTTTTCTCACATACTTGTACCCCAAAATAAATGTCTCCAGAGAAAAGGTCTCATTGCACCTCATAAAAACATCGCTTACAACTTCAAACAAAGGTTGTAGTCTACAACAATTCATGAACACATGAAAAATGGTTTCTCTAGTAGAGCAAAAAGGACATCCAGAGTCAACTTCAGGGTTTAAAACTGACACAAAAGCGTTAACCGCAACAGCACCATGAATGATCTTCCACTGTAAATCACCTGTTCTCTTGGTTAACGGTGGTTTATACAAAGAACTCCACTCAGGCTTTACGCCTTCGTCCAGTTTAAAAACATCACGCCAGGGAGTATCAACTCTTGCACTTAAGACATTTTTGCTAAACACTAAAACACAAGACCTGTACAAAGATTTACCAGCACTTAAAAAAAAGTCTTTACACAGAGATGCAGAATTTTTAAAAAAGGGGGAAATAATCCCTTCAACATTTATAGCCAAAGATAAACGAGGAAAGGAGTCTTTGGGATTTGCAACACAAGAACCTACACAATATTCCGTTAACAATTCCATTTCAGTTGTTTCAAGAGCAGCTTTCCATTTCATGAGCAACTGGTTAACAAGACGAATAGACCTGATTCCCAAGTGTTGAGCTAGAGCTACTTCATCCTTGAAATCTGGCCCCACAATGCTCAGTAGCTGACTCAGAGTGAGAACGTCATGTCCCACCAACACCCTACTGAGTCCAGGAAAACAGGAACTATCCATTAAATCCAACCGGGCGCCATGGATTAAAGGCTCTTCCAGTAACCAGAAAAGAGAAGGTGAGCTATCTGAACGCTGGACAAAAAAGAGACTCCAAACTTTAAAAGTATTCTTATAAAAAATTGGCAACTTAGAGGTGTCCAGTTTTAGGGGATCCATTAGGAAAAGTGCTTTGTCAAGTCCCAAACCTGCAAAGCTCCGTAGAATCAGGCATGAAACAGCGCGCCAGTTACAGTTTGAAGGTCCATCCAGCAGTCTTTGCACAAACTGCAACCGAAAGGCTGCAATCCTGCTTTGAAGATGCATTAGTCCTTGTCCACCCTCCTCCTTAGGCAAAAACAATACATTTTGTGAAACCCAGTGTAACCTATCCCAAAAAAAGTTCACCATGAGAGTCTGAATTTTTAAAAGTAATTGCAAAGGAGGATCTACACAGGCAAACCTATGCCATAAGGAAGACGCCACCAAGTTGTTAACAATTAAAACGCGTCCTCTATATGATAATTTTGGAGACAAATGCTTCCACTTGTCTAGGCGTCCTTTGACTTTTTCAATTAAACCTTCCCAGTTTTTCTGTACTACTGTCTCCTCACCCAGAAAAACCCCCAAATATCTAAATCCTTCTTTTCCCCACTGTAAACCAGAAGGGAGTTGTGGTTTTCCACCTTCCCAGCTTCCTATCAGAAGGGCTTCACTCTTATTCCAGTTTACATTAGCGGAAGACAAGGTTTTAAAATCTCCAAGTAATTCGAATAAAACCTGCACATCACTTTGCTTACTAATCATTACTACTAAATCATCAGCATACGCTGATAATGAAAAGTTGCAATTACACGATGGCAAAGAAATACCCTCTAGTTTCAACCTAATTTGTTGTAATAAAGGCTCTATGGCCAAAGAATAGAGCATACCAGAAAGGGAGCACCCCTGTCTAATACCTCTGCAGGCTTTAAAAGGAGCACACAAACCACCGTTAACCTTGAGAATGCTCTGAACGTCACTATAGAGAACTTTCACCTGATCTATAAAGGTTTTGCAAAAACCAAAGGCTTCCAGAACTCTCCATAAATAAGTGTGCTCAACGCGATCAAAGGCTTTCTCTTGATCTAATGATATAAGGCCATAATCTAGATTTAGCCTCTTAGAGACATCAAGAAGGTCACGAATCAGAAAAACATTATCAAAAATTGACCTCCCGGGGACGCAGTATGTCTGATCAGGATGAATTACCTGGTCCATAACCTCTGCCAATCGATTTGCTAAGACCTTAGAGAGCAGCTTGTAGTCGCCACACAGGAGGGAGACCGGTCGCCAGCACCTGATGTCCGTCAGATCACCCTTCTTGGGTAGGAGAGTCAGGACCGCTCTGCGGCAACTCAAAGGCAGAAACCCTCCGGCTAAACTGTCATTCAGTACCTCTAGCAAGTCCTCTCCAATCTCTGACCAAAGGGACTTATAAAAGTCAACAGGCAGACCATCAATCCCTGGTGCTTTTCCCAGCGCCATACCTTGGAGGGCTTTAACCAGTTCCTCCATGGTCACAGCACCTGAGATCTTTGCGTTGACTTCCTCCGCCACTTGAGGAAGATTTTTAAAAAAAGCACTGTCACACCTATAATCTGGACTCAGTTCATTTTTATATAAAGACTCATAAAAATTAGCTGCTCTCTTACGGATATCCTTAGGGTCAGTTAACAATGCTCCAGATTCAGACCGTAAGGCATGAATAACTCTATTCTGCCCATTTTTCTTTTCCAAGCTAAAGAAAAACCTTGATGGTACATCCATTTCATTTATGCTTAGAAAACGTGACCTGACCAGAGCACCCTGCGTTTTAAGCCCTAAAAGGTCAGATAGCTGAGTCGTCTTATTTTTTATAAGAGACTCCACCTCAGGCAAGTGAGCCAATTCTTGCAATTTTAAAATATCAGTCTCTAAGGAGCTCAAACTCAGGGTTACCTCTCTAGTGACGTTCTGAGAGTATTGTTGACATAGTTGCTTTATCTGGACTTTCCCAAAGTCCCACCATTGCTGCAGTGTTCTAAAAGAATTCTTTGTAGTTTTAAACATGCTCCAAAAATATTTAAAACTTTCCCTAAAACACTTGTCATCCAATAAAGTGGTATTTAAGTGCCAATAGGCACTCTTTGGCTTGATAGAATTAAAACAGATACCACACTGCACCATACTATGATCTGAAAGACCCGATGGAATAATAAAACAGCTCTCAACAATACTCCCATGATGTTTAAAAACATAAAACTTATCCAGTCTTGCTAAAGAAATTGTGTTACCACGAACATGAGACCAAGTGTATTGCCTTTGCTCTCCATTAAGCTGCCTCCAAATATCAATTAATTCATGTGTTTTTTTTAACTGAACAAGACGCTGACGTGAGGGTACATGAGGTTCCACATGATTTCTGTCCAGATTAGACTCTGTGCAATTAAAATCACCACCCAAAATTAAATACTCGTCATCAGCAACATTTTGTAAGATAGAAGACAAAGTACTTAAAAAAAGCATTCTCTCAACAGCTGAAGTTGGTATATACACACAAATAAAAACAAAGACAACATTTTCAAAAGAGGCTCTTACTTTTAAAAGTCTACCTTTAATAACCTCTTCAACCTGATAAGAGTGTGGGCTGAAACCCTTAGCGAAGAGAACAGCGACTCCACCACTAATTGTGGTATTGTGACTTAGAACAGCAACCCCATTCCATTCCACTGCCCAATCAGCAGCATTAATAACATCAGTATGTGTCTCTTGTAACAGCATAACATCAATTTTTTTCTGATGAATTATTTCAAATAATGCTGCTCTTTTATACATATCTCTGGCACCATTCACATTCAGAGTAGCAACATTAACGTGACACATGCTTAAAGAAAAGAAAAAAAAGAAAAACAATGTCCACAAAAAAACCCCACTAAAAGCCATGGAATTAGGTTTCCCCCCTATCCTCATTACTACGCTCAGAGTTAAGTTTCCTCACTATTTTTTTTAACCTGTAGACCTCTTTATTTGTAAAGGATCCCTCCATCATGAAAGCCTTAGTATTCTCAACAAACTGCTCTGTATTAGGAAAAAATTCATCAATGCACACACCCCTCTTATTCTTAGTAGCTCTAAGAAACAGTTTAATATCATCAACCTCGTAATGACCAGAAAAATCACTCTGAGAAAGACAAACACTTGAATCAGATGATGTACTATCACTTTCCGTATCTTCATACAACTCACTTTTATCTGATTTTTTTGCGTGTCTATCAATCCCAGTTCTACCAGGCTTCCTCCTCTTTAACGGGACTTTAAAATCTGCCTGCACTGTTTCCACTGGAATGACGTCACCTACGCTCTCCACAGCAGGCTGCAGCTCAACATCGAGAGCATCGTTTAAATGCTTCTCTGTCTCAATAACGGCTCCCCCCTCCTGAACATTAGACACAACTAATGTAACATCAGTAACTGTGCTTTCAGGCGCAGGTTCTTCAGTTACAGCGATCGCAGGAACACCATCACTTCTATCCTCTGAGATTTGTAACCCTGTCGCTGACTCACCCGGAGTCTCGTCAACCGGCTCCGTTTCAGCACTAAGGACATCGCTTCTGACGTCACCACCACCTGACACATTGGTTGAATTTTTCCCGGGACAATCACGAATTAAATGATTAGTTTGTCCACAACTAAAACATCTCATGTTTCCCGATGTCACGTAAATGATGTAATCATAGTCATCCGCCCGAAAGTGCAAAGACAGATCCATATCAGCATCATCATTCACTACCATGTAGACAAACCGCCTAAATGAAACGACATGCTTCAATAAAGGCGATCCACCACCGATAGGGATCTTTTTAATGGGAGAGACAAGTTTTCCATAGCGAGACAAAGCCTTACCTAGTATCTCATCACTTAAAAACGGCGGTACATTAGATAGCGTGACTTTCTTTGAAGGTGTTGACAGCGGAAGTACAGCATTAAACAGATCATCAATAACTATTCCTGCCTCAACTAATTCATTAGCCTTTTCAACAGTACTGAGAAATACCACAGTGGCATTATTCATCCTGGAGGCAGACATAATGTTTTCATGCCCAACTACCTCTCCCACTGCAAGACAGCACTTCTCTACACTAACCGCGGACGCCACTTTCACGCCATGACGCCGGGTCAATGAACCCAAACAACACCGTGCGTGTGGGGCCGTCATGCTCCCAGTAAGGTGGCACGCGGCCCAAAACAACTACAAAAAAAACCCCAAATCGCACAAAAAAAAAAAAAAAAAAAAAAAAAAAAAAAAAAAAAAAAAAAAAAAAAAACAATCAAACGAAAGATCAGAAGAAAAGCCAGAAAGAAAAAAGATTAGATTTACTCAGACTCACCGAAGAGCTCTCACCCACACGCTCTGCACACTCACGCTCGCACCGGAAGTGAAAGTGAAAGTGAGAAAGAGAGAGAGAGAGAGAGAGAGAGAGAGAAGGCCCTCGTATTGCCCTGGACCTTTAGGAGAGGTCATAAAAACCATCTCCATTAGGCAGACGCTTCCATCTCAGCACCAATATTTCCTTTTACAGGCTTTTATCAGTGAGATCATTCTAGACTGAGTGTCTCTGTTTTGCTGTTTGTTGCATTTGAGACAAAGTTACTAGAGTGTATGCACGCTTTTATTAAAGCACTATAAAAACATGCTTAAAGCTCAGGGCTGCATTCCGAGCTGGCAAAGAGCAAATTAGATCAAAAGCACAAATATGTTAGTCTAAATTATTATTTTTATGAATAAAAATTGTGTATGTTATATAACACAATAATATAATATATAATATAATGTCAGTGTCTTATATCTTAAGCTAACTCTCTTTTTCATGCACATATAATAGTCTTTGTCTCAATATATTCAGGCTGAAAGAGTGAACCTGGAGCTCATTAGTGTGTGCTAACATGAGGAAACGACAGTCTGACTTCCATCAGGGCTCTGATAGATCAAATCAGCAATGGACTGCAAGCAGGTATCGATCATTCTTGAGTGTGTGTGTGTGTGTGTTGGGGTTTTTGAGCGGCACTACGGGTCTATGCCTTGTAATATCGCCCAGTATGAGGCCTGCCTGTGTGCTTCAGTCTGCAAGACTCCCCACCATGGTGTTCAACAAGGCATGAGAGTTCATGCATTGCTCAAGAGAGAAGCTCAGAGACTAGCAGAGAGTGTGCTTGTGTGTGTGTGTGTTATAAAGATCATTGTTCTTTGGTGTATAGATTTCTGCTTCCTTTCTCAGGGGTGTTTATAACAGAAATTAAAGCAGTACATGTTTGAGCTTGTATGTTGTGTGTATAAGCTCTGAATTTCTCTAATTGTGTCTTGTAGTTTTTAGCTTGTGTTGCAATGATTGTAACAGTATTAATGAATACTTGACTCAGCTTGATTGATAATAAAATTCTGAGGTCAAATATGTAAGGAATAATTAACAATGGGCCGTTTAATTATTTGAAAAATAATGCACACCAGAGGTGGTACTGTAGCCGCGATGCGAAGTGTAGTAAAACTGCTCTGATGGCACGAAAAATGTTGGTTTGGTCACTGTCTTTGTGGGTTTTGGTTTTAGCATTCAACCCTGCTTTAGTATAAATTGGTAAAATGATGATAAACCAATTCTCATTTTAATTTGAGATTAGTGGTTAATTCTTAGTATTATTTTTGAAGGTTTTTCCTACAATTTTCTAACACAGTTTATGGGGTGGGACCTTCATGGAAGAGACAAACCTCCCCCAACAACACAGACACATGTGAGAGGAGCAATCTGAGTTTATCAGCATCCCGCATAGTCCCTTGAGTCTGATTATTCCCATCTCAGCCCCCTAACTGTATTTTTACTCAGGCCTACAGGATAGACACATGTCAAAACATAGTTAAAAAGGGTTAGAAATGAGAGGAAATATGACATTTATTCCATGCTATCTGAGCAGTTTACATCTTACAGTCTAGAGTCAGTTCAGACTTGATGTATTGGTTAAACATTATATTGCTTCTGTTGTATTGAGTAAATATATTAAAAGATTAATAATGTCCAGGATTGATCCTGAATGAAATCGGGATGAGAGCCCGATGGCTAAACTCATAATACACATTTAAACTTGAGGTTTGGGTTATTGAAAATAGATTTGTCACCAATAATTTATCGTCCGTTTGTATTAGTGTCTCCAGTTTTTACAGTGTGCCAATGCTTTGTTAAACCCCAAGACTTTTCTTGGTCTTGGTCGTATCTATATTAGCAAAATATGTTGGAACAGCAGGATTTGAACTATTTTAAGCTCTTGGAAATAAAGCACTGGACTGTCAGCATCCCATCTGGCCTTTGAACCTGCTACTTGCTGATATCATGTGCAATTTCCTGTTTGCTTTCTCTCCCATTGGCTCCTAAATTGTCCATCTGCTGGAAATATGTTTGTCAGTCACATGACACACACCACTCAAAAGGTTTCTTCTTTTTTTTTTTATTTTTTAAGAAATTCACTTTATTCAGGAGAAGGATGTGTTAAATTGATCAGAAGAGACAGTGAAGACATTTATAATGTTACAAAATATTTTTATTTCAAATAAATATTGTTCTTCTGAACTGATCTAAGAAAGGATCCTGAAAAAAAAAATGTGTCATCGTTTCCACAGCAATATTAATTAAGAAGCACAGCTGTTTTAACATCTATAATAATAAGAAATAATGCTGTCTGTAATGCATAATAATAAATAATGCATAATAATGTTGATGCTTCGCCATCACAGGAATAAATGAATATAGTCCATTAAAAAAAATTATATATATATATATATATATATATATATATATATATATATATATATATATATATATATATATATATATATATATATATATATATAAGGTGGGTTATTCTTTTCTATATACCCACTGTATGTATGTATGTATGTATGTATGTATGTATATTGCAATGTTCATTTATATATTCAGATTTATAAAAAATATATTCTGATTTAATTCTAAAGTATATTTTCACAATTGATATTTATATATTCAGACTTTATATAATTATTTCCTATTTGGCACTTCATAACGCACACATGAAAATATATTTTCTGCTTCCTCACACTAACTTAACTTAAGCAGGGACAAATGGCATCCTCCGATTTGACCCGAGATAATCATAGACAACTACCTTAAAACAAATGCACACACTCTCGCACACTCCATGTGACCCTCTCTCTTGCTGACAGGTCTGTCAATGGCCCACAGATGACCAGCAGGAATGGCCCCCTGTCCTCGCCATGACCCGGAGTGTGTGTGTGTGTGAAGATGTCCATCCACAAAAGCCTCTTCCATGCACTTAATCATGTTCTAGCCACCAGCTAACACTGTCTGGAGAAGGCACAGGCCAATGTGGACTGTCAGTAATCAGCATGCCGTTTAGTCATTCCCTGCCACTTAGTGAAGCATTACCTGCCTCAGGTCAATGGCAGAGCTGCACGCCAGCCGGCTGATGAAACCAGAGAAATGTGCACTTCACAGAGGGATCATCTGATGACACCACTGCTGTACCACTATACCGGTGCATGGAGGGGTCAGGCCGTATCCTCCATCACCTGTGTGACGCATGTGAATGGAACATGCCTGTCATTGGATGTAAGGGAGTGAATTCATGGAAGTGGATGATGTTATGGAGAACAGAGCAGGTATTCAGTGAAAAGGGCATCTTGAAAATACTTCACGAGACTTTAACAAAGATGTACAAAGAAACAGAACATGTAGCAGTGTTTTATCGGTTGTGTTTGTGTCTGAGTGTGACTGCCTGACTGCCCTGTCAGTGACTTTAAGGTTTGTTGGCTAATCAGTCCCATTTTGCCTCATTAGCCGTCTGCATGGGGCTTCCTTCAAACTGAGATGATGTATGACCGGGCCAAATAGTCTCCTTGCTGCCCTCAGGGGTGAGACAGCAATGAAATACATGTGTGTGTTAAAGGAAAAGGACAGACAGAGCACTGTAGGTGTACATTCAACTTGTAAAGGGAAATAACACATTAGGCCTAGTGTGCAATCATGTCCCCTAGACTAAAATTAGAGTAAAGGAGATAAAATGAAGAATGTTGTTTGACGGTTTTGTAGTTTCTCTTTCTTTCTTTTTCTTTCTTTCTTTCTTTCTTTCTTTCTTTCTTTCTTTCTTTCTTTCTTTCTTTCTTTCTTTCTTTCTTTCTTTCTTTCTTTCTTTCTTTCAACAAACTTCATTTGGAAAAATGTTAATTACCTCTGAAAATAATTGAAATAATAATATAAATTAATGTAATATAAATTTAATTTTATATAATAGTTACATACGTTTTAAAATTTAATTTAATTTTATTTTATTTTATTTTATTTTATTTTATTTTATTTTATTTTTGTGCTTAGGTCCCACAAATTTAATGATTACTTTACTAGGGATTATTCCCTAAAGAAGAAACATATTCAATTCAACTGTATTTGTGTAATGCTTTTAGCAATAAGTAGTATTTCAGAGCAGCAGAACAGTTTTGAAACTAAACTAAATGTATATTATTTAATATTTTATACTATTACAATATTTTGTATATTTATTTTTATTTATTTAATTAATTAATTTAGTTGTTTTTTGCTAATTTCATGTGACATTCATTTAATTTTTTTCTTCCCTTGTACCTCAGATATCTACATTAGACATATCAGAATAATGATATTATGCAGTTTACTGTATTTTTATTGTGTCAACATTTGTCCAATTTCTTTATTTAGATTTGTGTGTGTGTGTGTGTGTGTCCAATAAAGAGAGCATATTATTAAGAATGTATAGTGAAGTCTCCTTTCTGTTGGAATCAGAAACTGTGACGTCTAGCCCTGCCCAACAGCACCCACCCCCACCCCATCCCACATTATCCCACCATATATCAAGTCCCAAGCCATCTGTATTTTGTATGATTTACCTCAAAATTGTCCCTAAAATCATTAGCACTAGTATAATCTGTTTAACTTGGCAGAGGGTTACCGAAATGATCCCGGCGATTTACTCTATTAACACAACCCCCCGTAGGGAGAGTTTTATTTTCCTTTGTCTTGTTTGTGTTTGTAACTTGCATGATTTATTTTAATGGTTTTTATCAGCTTTTTATTTCAGCGTGTTTTTTATCCTGAGAGAGGAAGTTATTGAGAGTGATAGAGGCTAATCTGAGCCCCAGATCTCTATTAAACAGCTCTATTTCCTCACTGAGTGAGTTTGGAAATGGAGCTGTCTCTAAAGAATGCAGTTTGACCTTAAGGGTACTGAAGTGTATGTGTGTCTTCTGTGTTGGTGAACAGGAAAGAGACACATTTAAACAAAGCACACAAGGGAGGTATATTTTATTTGATATTTTGTTGAACAATATGAAAGCATTTGTACATATGTAGCTTGCATCCAAGTGTCCAAAAAAACTTTTGGTTAAAACTATGGATTTATTTCAGTTTAATGGTAATTGTATTTAAAATTATTTTCTGATTCACTGACTGACGCGACAGATCGATAAAGAACAGGAAATCTGTGTTGCGCAGTTGCTGTTAGATAAGAAGGAATTCTGTAACTTTGATACCAGTTGATACCAGTTCGATACCATTCAACCTGATGCTAACGTGGAAAAGCTCTGGTTAGCAGAATAAATAAGTGGAAACACAGTAACTACTGTATTTTATGTGCTTGGCTTTTACTTTAGCTCTTTAACTCTAAAGCAGTAGTTCACCCAAAAATGAATATTTCGTGATTGTGTATTATCAATTAAATTAAAACATTTACAACTTGTCTTGAGGCAGTAAATTTCAGTCTGTTCCTCATACAAAGCTCTAAGTCTCCAGAAGTCCTGGAATATAAAGTGCATGGATAACATTGGTTTCTTAGCTTGACTGCATAAATCAGCAACATAAGGGTCAGTAATAGATTTAGTAATTTTCATTTTTGGGTGAGTTATTCCTCTACATTTAAAATAAATAAATAAATAGTAATCTCTTTGAAGTTTAAACATAAACAGATATGGTCAATCTACATGATCTCCTCATGTTTTTGAACTTCAGAATGTCAAAAACACATCCTTTAGACTGTGGCAGTCACTTTATCTGTGCTACAAAGTGTGTGTGTGTGTGAGCATGTGTCTCAACATTTATTATTATTATTATTATTATTATTTATTTTTTTGCTCTAACAAATATTTACAATTTTCTTTCAAATCAGAGAAATGCCTGCTATATTACATACTCAATAAAACTCTTGTTTCGTTGAGCTCATACAGTACATCATAAGGATGCTTGCCTTAATGAACAAAGAATGTTGTTTTTTATGTCACCTTTTAATGAGTTGTAACAGTATAACATTATTGAAGTGGAAAGTTTTCCCCTGTGTAATATATTGCCGAAAGCAGAGAAACACATGAGCTGAAAAACTCATTTTGCAGAGGCAAATCGAACGGCAGGCTCTCCTGTTTGTGCCATGCAGCGTTTTAGTGAGCCCAGAGACTAATGAAGGGCTCCTTTACAGGCAGCTGGGGTTTAATTTACTCTCAACCCCCCAAGACCCCCTGCAGTGACACAGAGCTGAAAAATACTTGATTCCCACTCGCTTTCTCCAACAAAACAGTTCACTGCTAATCTGTATTTTTGTCTTGTTTTCCAGCTAAATAATGAAGTATCCTTAAAATAAGTCACATTTACTATATTGCAATACTCTTATAAAATAAGACATAAACATTAATCTAAGCACATTTTAGGTTTACACTTAAAACAAGACGAAACTATATATAAACATTTGAGAAAATGAATGAAGATATTCTCTGAAAAACATTTTTTTTCCTTTACTGATATGTAGGTGCTTTTTAAGAATAATGTTTGTTTGTTTATTTTTTGCAATTGTGCTTTTGTTCTGCAAAAGCTATTATTTGCTCAGCTTATTTTTTTGTTTTGTTTTTGTTTTTACAAATTTTAATAAACACAGTAATAAATGTATTGTTCAATGTTTATTCGTGTTAATTAATACATTAACTAACATTTACTAATGGAACCTTATTGTAAAGCGTTTCCCATGATTTAAAGAAGTTTAAGCCTTAGGAATAGGGCTGGAAGAACGCGTCGAGGTCATCGATGACGTCGACGCAAAAAATACGTCGACGCAAAATATGCGCATCGATTCGTCGACCTGTTTTTATTTCCCTAAAAAACATTTGCAAAACGTTTACCTTATGTGCGCTGAATATACGCAATGTCAGGATCAACATTCTGTCCAACGTTATATAACCAATCCAGGGGTTTTTCTGCATTGATCTTTTTTCTTTTTTTTTTTTTTGGCGGCTGTCAAAGCCTTATTTGATCGGTGAGTGATGTAGAATGACAGGGCGCGTACGAGAGAGAGCCCCGGCTGTGCTCGCGCACTCACAGTCTTCAAACTACACGAGCGCTGTCTTGCTCTCTCTCTCTCTCTCTCTCTCTCTCTCTCTCTCTCTCTCTCTCTCTCTCTCTCTCTCTCTCTCTCTCTCTCTCTCTCTCTCTCTCTCTCTCTTCCTCGTGAATATTAACCAAAATCATTAGACACGATAGAAAAAGGGCGGAACGCCAAAGTTTCACGTGGAGCATTCAGAGATTTTTTTTTTCTCCATGACAGGCTGCTGGCTCCCACTGTAAATTTTTTTTTTTTTTTTCTGTAAAAGCACTCTCTGAATTAGCTTAAAGCCCTCAAGTTTGGTTACTGTATTATTTAAATTGCTCTAAACAAGTATTTTGGGTGACCTTTTTTATTGAATGCTAGACATAAAGTTGTTGTTATTTTGATCTGAAAGAATAACTTTTTTTCAGTAAGCTATGTGTTTTCAAGGTTTTATTGAATGCTATACAAGTGCAAAGTAATGCATTCTTAGTCAGTCTTTTATATTGTAATTTTAAGAGCAATAAACATATTGCAATGTTAAGGAATTCATGTTTTTTTCATTCTGATTTGTAAATCAACATGTATAAATTGTTAGTAGTCAATTAATGGGGAGATAATCTAAATCGAATTGGTCTGAAAAAATTAATCGTTAGATTAATCGATGCATCGAAAAAATAGCACGTCCTGATTTTGCCAAGTTCGATGTGTTCCTAGGTCAACATATTTTGTTGACCCTGGAACAACATTTTACTCCAAAAATATATTCTTAACCATATCCCTACACCTAAACCTAACCTTAACCATGAGTAATCCCTAAAATCAGAGGATATGATAGATGAATGACACTGATGTACAAGCACCAAACACTGATTTTAAGCGTAAACTTCACAAAATCTATAAACTGGTTCTTCAAATCTGATTGGTTAATCACAATGTTTCACTTGGTAAAATCAGGTTCTGCGAAAAAATAATCGCTAGATTAATAGTTTAAAAAATAATCATTTATCCCAGCCCTACTTAGGAATTTGGTATATTCCAATAACTAAAACAAGAAATGCAGGTATAAATGCAAGCTTCTCTCAACGGGGAGCTGAGTTCAGAATCCCATGAGGCCACTACTATTTATGATTCATGTAACTGTTTCATTTAACATGCATTAGCGTTTAAGGCTTATGAACAGTATGCACCTTTGTATATAAATCAGAGCTTGTTTATATTATGGCACTGTGCTTCTATGTATGTCATATGAATGAGAGAATGTGTGTGCATGAGTGTGTGTGATGTAGGACCATGCAGTAGGTCAGACATGCCAGTGATATCCACATCTGTAGCAGGACAGCGTGCTCTCGTCCGCAGTGGTCAAAGCGTGCAGCCAGCCAAGCACTAATCTGCATTAGCAGCACCAAGGATCCGGGGAGGGAACCGCTGTGAGGATGCACCTTCATTTAAGGGAGATTTATAGAGGCCCAGAATCAGGATTCAGGACGCCCAGCTTTTTCCATATCATTGGCTCACATCTTCTTTTTTGGGCAATCATTTGAAATCAAGCAACCTTAAATTTGGGGTGTGTGGGGTGGCTGGAAATCTAGGGCCTAGAATGGGAAAAATTTAGTTTGTGTGGATGTATGTGTTTGAGCGCATGAATAGAGAATTATATACCACAAAATATTGCAGGTTCCAGGGTTTGAACAGCCCAAATGAGCCGTGGACTTCCGAAGCTGGAATATGGAAATGTGGGGAGTCAATTAAAGGCTGAAGGTCATTGTTTGGGGGCCTGTGATGATATATGTTCTTCACTACGGCCATTGTGTGGGGCCAAGTACATCAATGCAGTCAACTCAGAAACACACACACACCCAAAGGGCTGTCACCCCTCATTCACATGATGAAGCAGTTTCCTGCAGACAGTTACACACTGGTTGAGTCAGCCCATTTCTTTTTCTTATAGGGTACAAGTTAAGGTCTTTTCCGAGAGGCTCCTACAGTTTAAAGTTTGAATCACTTCCTGTGGGATAGGAACATGGGAATGGCAGGCCTTTACTGTTTTTAGTTTTGTTTGTTGTTTAGATGGAAAATGAAGCCGTTAAAGCCTGACGTGAATTAATAGAATAATTATAAACCATCACTAAGGCATAAGTCATGTAGAAGATTGTGTACAACAGTGCTTTCAGCAAAGTTTGGATTGTTGTGATAATATAGGGGCCTTTGAAATGCATGGATCAAATATGACCCAGTATGCTTTATAGGGTTAAGAACTTTTCCTCATCTTCCATATGAAATTAAAGAGATAGTTCAGCCAAAAATGTAATTCTGTGTTTCTGTGCAAATTCTGTGCAAATTCTTGTTTTTGCACTATATATATATATATATATATATATATATATATATATATATATATATATATATATATATATATATATATTTTATTATTATTATTATTATTATTATTATTATTATTATTATTATTATTATTATTATTATTATTATTAAATTCAGTAGTTAGATTATAATAACTTTTTTATTTTATTTTTTTTAGTTCTTTGTTGGGTTGCTCATGATGACAAATGTAAAATCCTGAATCAAAACCACTTGAGAACTTTTTGTCAGTCTTAGCCATGGACTAAAAGTGAATATATTAATCTTTAAGGATTTATCTGTTCCAAAATCTGTCAGAAAAAAAAGAACTTTTTGCACAGAGGCATCATTCATTCAGTCCTTTCTCTCAATTTTTTCAACATTTAGCAGGGTTTAGGGACTGTATAGGATGCATTGGAATGCAAAGACAGATAAAAAGAGCCTTCTTCCTCACAGCAGGGGACTGCGAAAGCATCAACACACAAACTAAAATACAGGGTACACCCCAACCCCCTCCACACACACACACACACACACACACACACAATTCCCAACAGAAATGGGCCCTGACACTGGCGTTCTGAGAGAAAATGGGAGTAGAATGAAATCCAAAGGTCTGAAAGAGAGAGAAAGAAGAATGAAAGCAGGAATAAACAATTCTGAAAGTGAAAAGGAAATCGGAATGAAAGAAGTAAACTGTTTTAAAAGAGAAAAAGAACAAGGTAATGAGAAGGGGTTACGAGAAAAAGACGAGAACACAGAAGGACCAAAATACAAAGTGTTTGTGCAAGCCAAAACATTTTCTTTCACATGAATGTTTTCCATCCATTATTACAAGGCGTAAATTTCATTCCTGTATTATGTGGAGCTTAAAACTTCCTTTTCTTTTTGAGGAAGTCTAATATATTATCAATTATTTTGTGATGATTATTTAAACATGAATGAACGTAATGCTTATCCTCTCTTTTCCCCATGTTAGTGAGATACAGGTCCTGAGTAGTACAGCAACGAGCAGAGACTGCCGATGGACGCTTTGTGCGCAGCTCTGAAAAGATCCGCCAGTCTGGGCCGATGGGAGAGAGTTAAAAGGGTCAGAATGGTCAGGGTGGTATAAATACTTCTCATTGTGCACATTAAGGAGATGCTCTCAGCAGGGACTCTATAAAGCTACAGAGGCAACACCAACACCAAATGCGGCTGCTTCCCCCCCGTCCTGGAGAAACACATCATGTCATCTAGCTGACAGAAACAATCTGAGAGTAAGGAGATGATGCGTGCATGCAAAAAATATAATAAAATAAATAAATAAAAAAAATCTTGCCATAATGATCCTCTGTTGTTTTCTAATTTATGAATTACGTAATAAAAAAGTTGCTCTTTGCTTCCTGTTCTACTTTCTGTAAGCCTTCATGGATTTGGTGACACAAAGAACAGATAGAAAAGTTAATCAGATAGGTGAATCATATTTCATTTCAAAATAATCCAAACTTAAATGCATAAAATTAAACAAAAAATTAAATCATAAAGAAAAAACTTTTGGATTGTTTACTTTAATGTGGGAAAAAAAAAAAAAAAAAATCTTACATTATCTTTACCATAATATGTCAAAAAACTGTAAATATTTACAGTACAGACCAAAAGTTTGGACACACCTTCTCATTCAAAGAGTTTTCTTTATTTTCATGACTATGAAAATTGTAGAGTCACACTGAAGGCATCAAAGGCTATTTGACCAAGAAGGAGAGTGATGGGGTACTGCGCCAGATGACCTGGCCTCCACAGTCACCGGACCTGAACCCAATCCAGATGGTTTAGGGGTGAGCTGGACCGCAGACAGAAGGTAAAAGGGCCAACAAGTGCTAAGCATCTCTCGGGGAACTCCTTCAAGACTGTTGGAAGACCATTTCAGGTGACTACCTCTTGAAGCTCATCAAGAGAATGCCAAGAGTGTGCAAAGCAGTAATCAAAGCAAAAGGTGGCTACTTTGAAGAACCTACAATATGACATATTTTCAGTTGTTTCACACTTTTTTGTTGTGTATATAATTCCATACATAATTCCACATGTGTTAATTCATAGTTTTGATGCTTTCAGTGTGAATCTAAAATTTTCATAGTCATGAAAATCAAGAAAACTCTTTAAATTAGAAGGTGTGTCCAAACTTTTGGTCTGTACTATATAAAACAAAAGTATTTTCACATAATATACTGTATGTACTGAATCCTTTAAATAAATAATTAAAACAAGGACAGTGATAGATTTTTTCATGAACCTCTTGGAATCATTCACCTCCTTTCAGCTGTTTATAAGTAGTGTAACGTTAAAAAATACAAGAAAGAAGAGGAAAGGGTGGCTGATAGAAGTGGGGGCTTTTGTATACAGAGAAATATCTTGGGATACCCCCTCACAGGAGGATAAGATGGGCAAACGTGAAATCAAAGTGAAAAAGCCCCACAAAGGGGTGGCAGTGGAATGATTAGAGAAAGGGGGTGGAGGAGACTCTTTTTTCCTTGTGGCTCCTTCCCAAAAAGTGCTAGGCCCCACAGTGTCATGAAAAGATCTCTTATAGAAACTGGCTGTTGCGCCTGCCTCAGATTAGGCCCCAAACAGCCCATCAGCCTGAGACGGAGTACATATCCTTTATTTTATTACTCACTCACGCATCAGTTGGCCATGAGATACCTTGGTGGTATCCTGGGTTATTGTTCACAGCTGAGCAAGAGTCTGCCTGAACATAGCCAGAGCAAAGAAAATACATGTTTGAATGTAGTCATGTGCATACCACTTAAATGATGTTCTGCAATACCATATTTAACAAAGACACATCATCCATCATGTGTGGAGCTAAAAGGAGAAGGCTTTATTATCAATAAAAGAGCATTAGCGTTTCTTACATCATAGTGAAAGGTCTACATGAAGAGTGATTTCTCATCACAGGATGATGGCTAATAAAGTTAAAGCTGAGACTTAGCCTAGAGAAAACATGTTTTTCACCACATTCTTGTTCCACTATTTCAACAATGAATGTAAAACAACAAAGACCTGATAAAAATTTGGAAATATATTCCATTTATTTTAAAATATGGCCCCTAGTGGTAACACTTTATAATAACTGCATGCTGTTAATCATTAGTTAAGCATTAGGAAAGAGTTAATTAATCATTTATAAAGCATTAATAAACATTTATAAGCAATTTATAAATACAAATATAAATGATTTATACCTGATTTAAAAGCATATCTATAATGTGTTTAATAATTGTTTTTTCATACTTTATTAAAGATCAATTTATCATTTCTAAATTAAGTATAGCATTATTTACACACCAGTTATTAAGGAGTTGTCAGTGGTTCATAAGATCACTTAGAAATTGTAAGTAAATGATTAATAAATTATTTAAATGTGCATTCATACATTTTTTTATTCAGACATATAGTATTAGTTACTTATAGTGTTAATAAATGGTTTATTAACATGTATTTCTACTGTAATTCAGGGTTAATTCAGGTAGTTATGAAACATATGTAGTTGTTAGTTAACTATTTTTGTGAGCTCATCTAAAGTGAGGACTATTTATGCCTTGTAAAGCTTTTACAAATGAGATTTAAAGGCTGTTAATATTTATATGTTCTGTATCACTGTGTTGTGTTTGTTTCAGTTTTTTGTTTAGATAACTGAGCCTTTAAATATCCTTTATAAATGCTTTACAAGGCATAACTAGTCCTCACTTTAGATGAGCTCACTTAAATAGTTAACTGACCACTACTAAATGCTTTATAACTACCTGAATTTACTAAATTTCTTGTGATCTTATGAATCACTGGCAACTCCTAAATAACTGGTTTGTAAATAATGCTATGCTTCATTGAGAAATGATAAATTGATCATGAATAAGGTATGAAAATACAATTATTAAACACGTTATAGATATGCTTTTAAATCAAGAATAAAGCATTTATATCTGTATTTATAAACTGCTTATTACTGTCTATTAATGATTTATAAATTATGAATTATCTGTTTACTAATGCTTAATTAATGATTAATAGTGTGCAGTTATTATAAAGTGTTACCCTCCTAGTAATTGACTTGGGAATTGGACTTACTAAAAGAAATAAAAAGAAGTGTAGGCTAAAAATATTTCTGATTTACTAAAAAAGATCTGGCTCTCAAGAGTCTTTCACTTTTGATTTGAACAATAAGACAATCACTGGTAGCTCGCATCATAAAAAAATAGTAAGTTACGCAGATTCAAGTTCGACTAGCATCAATGTGCTAATCAGCCAAATATTGCTTGGGACTTATTGCTGTCATACGGGCACTCAGGTGATGATGGATATGTAAATTCTGATTATCCAGTGAAGTGACATTCAGCCAAGTATGGGGACCCATCCTCAGAATTTGTGCTCTGTATTTAACCTCTCCAAAGTGTGTGTACAAACACACACACACAAGTGGGCAGCCATTTATGCTGCGGTGCCCAGGGAGCAGTTGGGGGTTCAGTACCTTGCTCAAGGACACCTAAGTCACAATATTGCTGGCCCAAGATTCAAACCCACAACCCTAGGGTTAGAAGTCAAACTTTAACCACTAGGCCACGACTTCCCCACTGGAGTTTCATGGATTATATGCACATTTGGTTTGATATTGACAAACCTAATTAACCTCTAAGAAAGTTTATGGTTTTTTTAGAAGAACTGGTCCGATCCAGATCACCCATTTGGAACAAGCCAAACATCATGATGTTGAGTTTATTTTCCTGTAAAACAACCCAGACAAAGTGTTCTGATTGATTGATTTATTGATTTATTTATTTTTTGTAGTAATCAAACAATAGTTGCTTAAAGAGCCTTTGTTTAATCATTGTGCAGCAACGTACAATAGGTTGCAAATGTGGATGTAAAATATATGGCATTGCAATATTTAGCCCAGATGATGATGTGAAAGCCAAGCTGTGAGTCTTATGCGTCTATAATTTAGCTTTTTTTCCTGACCCCTTAGGTTGTTCCTTTGTAGAACCTTGGCCCAAAACGTAGTACAATAAAGATATGTCATGCTCAAAAAAGGATAGTTTTTTCAGAGGCAGTGGTGCTTACTCTATTTAAATGGATCTGGCGCATACATTTCCCAATGTCAGGAGATTGATGTCATAGGTAATACACTGGCTATGAGGCGAAAGGACAATTTATGGTTAATGCATTTGAAAAGTAAAAAATCAGCCAGATCGTTACCATCACCTGGGCTATTTTCCATGTTTTCTGAGAGACCGGGTGAGAAGTTTGGGTGGAAAATGCTGAGACCTGGTTCTGCTTGGGCCAATAGAACCTTATTTTTTTGAAAGGCAATGGAGGTACCGTGCCAAACTAAGATAAAGGGGTGGGATGTAGTGGGGTAACCAAAGCCCACTTTGTTCACCCTTGTCAACCAACTGACATTGAATCTGTTAAGCAAGACTGTGAATTAATTGCGAATCTGTTGGCAGACCTTATGTTTTAATTATTGCATTGGTTGCGAATGTGTTTACGCACAGTTGCATGTGTAAAAGCCTGCAATTTTTTTGTGCTTTTATGAATGTTTATTCTCTGCACACCTGATTCACATCAGTGAGTGCATACGACATCTACGACTGGCACATTTCAGGTGCCCATGCGTTCGAGAACAGTAGGTTTTTCCTATTGATGCTGATGTCACATATTAGTTCATAGCAGCGTGAGGGTCCTTTGGGATTGTACTGCACAAAATTGTGCCAATTACTGTCACGTATTCACAGACTGATCGTCTGTTTGTTTAGTGGGAGTCTCACTGCACAGGAAACATGCTTTTAAACAGACCTGTGTGTTTACCCAAGTGATTCTGATGTCACTGTCTGCAAAAGGAGTGATTAATGTCTGCATTCACAAACTCAGAGGAAAAACAGAGAGGGTGGGGGACTTACTGAGAGAGAAAAAAAAAATAAAAAATAAGGAGAAAAATCCAAATCTGTAATTGAACAACGGATGGTGCATCACTGTCAAATGCTTTCAAACCAGGTATTAAGCTCTATCCACGTTGAGTGTGTTTTTTAAATTTTCTATGCCTTTTACATTAAGATTTATAAAAAACTTGATTTGTAAAGGAATGAAGGGAATTGCAAATAAATTGCAAATAATGTTGTTCGATAAACTCTTACGCATACTGACATTCTCCTTTCTTCTTGTCAAGGAGTTTAGTTGCAAGAAGATTAAGAAATGAAATGTTGATTAAAGATTTGTTACCTTTGACTTTGACATTTTGACTTTCTTTTTTTGGTACAATATTTTCTCACATTATACATTATTTTTTTACTGTTATTTTTATTTATTTATTTGAAGAAAAACAATATGTAATTTGTTTTAATATTTAGAATTTGGATTTTTTTTGCAAGTATAAAAGTGCAAAATATAAATTAACTTAACTTATATATATATATATATATATATATATATATATATATATATATATATATATATATATATATATATACATTTATATATATATTTTTTTCTTTTATTTAAATAACGGTGATACTGGGCCAGTTCAAAGCTCAATACACTCTCTAAAAAAATCCTTAAAAATGGGGCACAATGTATTGTATTAAAATGAAGGAATTTTCTGGAAAATGTAAGTATTTATATATTTTTTTTAACAGATGTTTTACCTGTATTTTGAATTTTGCACTTCACTACATTGTGTTTTATAGTTTATATTAATGCCTTTGAAATTAATGGATAATGTCCAGTGCATTTTCCGGTGTCAAGTGGTGTCAGTTGAACTTAACTTAACTTAACTTAACTTAACTTAACTTAACTTAACTTGACCTAACTTAACTTAACTTAACTTAACTTAACTTAACTTAACTTAACCTAACTTAACTTAACTTAACTTAACTTGACCTAACTTAACTTAACTTAACTTAACTTAACTTAACTTAACTTAACTTAACCTAACCTAACCTAACTTAACTTAACTTGACCTAACTTAACTTAACTTAACTTAACCTAACCTAACTTAACTTAACTTAACTTAACTTAACTTGACCTAACTTAACTTAACTTAACTTAACCTAACCTAGCTTAACTTAACTTAACTTAACTTAACTTAACTTAACTTAACTTAACTTAACTTATTAAACATGGAACATAAAGTCCTCTCCTCTCCTCTCCTCTCCTCTCCTCTCCTCTCCTCTCCTCTCCTCTCCTCTCCTCTCCTGTCCTCTCCTCTCCTCTCCTCTCCTCTCCTCTCCTCTCCTCTCCTTGTAAATAGAATCGCCGTCATTGAACTGCTCATTTCAAGGACACTCAGATGATTCGAAGGCATCATTACAGTTAAGAGCGTGTGTTAAGAGCATCTGGAGTGGTAAAACGTGGAGCGAGGCTTCCGCCACTTAACACTTCAGCCAATCAGACGTTCTGTCAAGCACATGAGGGGAAGTGTCAAGGTATTTGTGCTGTGATTACCATAAGTGCTTTCCTCTGTTCCAGCACTGGTATAACTAATTAAAAAAGCCAATTATCCCACTCAGACTGGATTTCCAAGAGACACGTCCCAAAGGTTAACAGGCAGCTTTAATCTGCTTTCACCAAGCTCCCTGGCTCAGAGTGACTGTATCTAACAACCACACAGCATTTATCCCAGCATCTGATCCCAAAGGGACACACACTGCTTCCATTGGTTGAAGAGCTCATAAATAAACAGTAGTATGCAAGGAGATACATCTCATCTAGGTTTAGGTATTAAACAGTTTACTTCGAATCATAAGGATCTGTCAAGCATGTGCTCTGCTAGATAAATGTAATGGTACATCAGCACAGCGACACACATTCACGGTCACCTTCTGCACTGAATTTTAACTAGCTCTGCTATATTTCCCAGAGGCTTGAGTTAACATTCTCTAACCATAACAAATCTCAGAGGCCTGATCTTTGGGTGAAAGAATGTTGCCCAGCCAAGGAGTTGCTCAGCCAGCAGACTAAACTTTTCATGACAGATTCACTGTAATCTAGAAGATCAAAGGAGAACAGGCCAATCCGATTCCCATAATGCAGTCTAAGAGTGACTTTTGTGCATATTAGGCGAAAGAGTTCTTTTCAATAAATGCTTCAATATAACCCATCAGAATGTGAATATATGTTGCCATCTTTATTTCAAACCACTTTTTTCTTCTCGTAGAACATCTCTGTTCTCATATGGTGAAAGGAGACATTGCCATTGTATTCCCAGATGCTTGTGTAAATGGATTATTCATCCTTAACTCCAATTCAAGGGTTCGAATCACCAGCCGGACAATAAGGAGATGTATATTTAACAGTAGCTGTGGAATGCAGCCGTCCGCCAGGCATCCTAAGAATGAAAATTAGCATATTGTGTCTGACAGCTCAATCATATTGCACAGCCCGTGTGGAGATCAGGGCTTTGATTCACTTAAGTAGGGAACAATTATCGAATGTGTCTGTGCACGTTTTTTTTTTTTTTTTTTTTTTTATGGATCCCCTGCACGATCACACTGTACTGTAGTCTACACCCCTCTCAACATTCACACAGCTCAGCAGGCAGACAGATGGTGTGGAGGGCATTGACAATCGTGTGAATATAATTCAGGCAGGATGGGTTGATGCTTCAAGTTTTTCATTAAACCTTTAACTTCCTTTCCTTGCGACTATAAATATTCTCAGTAACTTTACTTATTCTCAAGGCCAAACAGTATTCTCAAATGAACATATTCTCTTCGTCATTATTAAAATCTGGCTTCAGATAAATCACAAAGCCCACCAAGTTCTCAGTGTATTGCACTGCCAGGTCAATTCAAAAGACTGCAACCTTGGCTAATTGTAAAAAATGTGTTAAAAGCCACAATAAAAGAGCTTGATGCAAGCTAAAATGCCATTTTATCAGCTTTTAACACACCAGATGGAATCTGATGCAAATCCAAGTCACTGATTAATGTGGTTTCTGTGCCATGGCTTCACAATTGTATCTCATGCTGTACTTCACTTCTTGTTTTCCAGCAGCTTGTCTAGACCAATTATTTTGAAGTAAGCAGGAGAAAGCGATAGAAAGAGAAAGAGAGAATTATAGCACAAAACCTGCGGGATAGACTCCCCCTAGCGGCGGCTGCTGCAACAGCACACAGAGGCACTAGAGCAGTTGACAATATTAGAAATATAAGAGCTGATGAACTAAAAGAGCAGTGTTAAGACTCAGATCAGCGTTAGCCACAGGGGACGGGTGTGACTGATCTCCCCTCTGTCTGCCAGGCAGTGAGGCTGGTGGGTCAAAGCCTGGGTGCTGACTGGGTTACTAACCTCTGGGACAAGTCAAAGGGAGCCTTGGGGAGCGGATTGCAAGGTCTTAGGGTGCCACTTAAGCCCCTAACCAACCCCCACCAGACTTTGAACTCATCATATCAAATGAGGCATAAATTATAGACATGCAGCCGTTCCTGTTGGTGGTGTTTGCTGTTGTATTTGCAAAGGTGCACAAGCTTCTGCTTGATCAGTCATGTGGAGGAGTAATTGTATGAGTTCATATTTTGGTCCCCATTTCAAAACGATTTGGTGACATTTACCAAGACTGACTTCAGTGCAGTCACTGACGTATAGTATAATGTTCAAATAAAACACAATACCCAACAGAAAAGGTCATTCAAATTGTTCGAGTGAGTTCCTTTTTTTTTTTCTTTATTGAATTTTCTGCTCAAATTCCCTACAGGCCTTGCTGGAACATTTGCATTGCACAAAAGCATTCTGGATCCTTTTAAGAAACCCCAGTCTTTAACCGTTCCATACGTTCATTGAATGACTATTTCATTATAAAATCATTCAAGAACATTCAAGTATTTGCATGTGACCGCACTCTGCTCGTCTCACCCACATCAATCTACTCAAATTTCACAGAAATGAGCGTCGCAAAACAACACATCATGGAAAATGTTTTCCATAAGAACCTCATCAAAACAGCAACCAGATTTTTAGAAAGCTAGCCAACTTCGTCCATTCTAATCGAATAAATTATTCTTGAGTGAACTTCGCTGCATGTTCTGATTTGTCTCATGGCACAAGTTGTTGTTCTTGCTAAGTTTTATATTTTAACACTTTACAATAAGGTTGTTATGTTGACATTAGCAAACCTAGTAGTTCATGGTTAATGTACACACATTAATTGTTAGTTCAATGTTAAAGTACAGAACTTGTTAAGTGGTACCATATATATTTCATTTGACACCTGTCCATCAGTGTATGATGCAGGCTGGTTTCTTTGACTTCTTTAATCAAACTATGTGGTCTTTTGTTTGCATTGGGTTTTTGCTGTGTGTGGCGAATCATGTTTGTATCCCTTGCTAAGTTTTATTTATTGCTTTTGTTAAATGCCTCCATCATTTTGTGACAGAAGTTGATTTGACATGAGCACATGAAAAAATACAGTTTTGACATTGTCATATGGTTACATTTAGCACAGCAAAATATATACAAGTTTATAATAAATAAATATATTATTTCTATTATAAAATAAATGTATGCTAAATAAGTGTAATGTCACTTTTTTTTTTCCTCTAGAAAATACATTTTGATTGTATTTTCCTCACTATCTTCTTGTTGTAAGCACAATCTAATCAAGTTATAACCATGCTCAAAATAAGACATTATGAGTGATTATAAAGTAAGTAAATATTATAAAGTAAGTAAATCCTGAGCTCAAATAGAGCCAAAAAAATTCATTTAGAGAGAATGCACCAACGCCATTAATAATGCATCATTATAAAATATAGTTTTAATGGGCATAATGGACGTCTGAAGACCGTGCAGGCTGTCAAAATAATTAAAGAAGTGATGATGCATAAGGGACCCCACAACTGGGGTTTCATGGAGACACAGGCCATGTCCCCAGATCGCCTCTATAACCCCACCCAGTTGCATATTGTCACACCTGCTTGCCAGTCACCCTAGACCCCTTTCCTAGTGTTACTATGTCACTCTCTTTTTCTTCTTCCATGCATCCACATGATATCTAAAGGATGTGGCACCATAGAAAATCAACTCTAATGAAACAGGAAAGGGGCATGCACAAGAGCAGTGGAGCAAATTGCACCCATGTTTATGTTGCAAGGCAGAGTTGAAAGATGCCGGTCGGCTGGTGATTGATGGGCCGGCAGTATTGCACAGATCCGGCTTGGTCAGTCAAGAAGGATCATAAGATGCCGATAGGGGAGCTTGTGAATGTGGAGGTGGTCTTTCATGGGGTTAATTAATCCCTATGGACCCCAGATGCCACTGTAAATGTGGTGGCTGGTGGCCTAATAGAACTGTGGGTTTCTGGAAGCCCATATGGCAGCTGGTATGGGTTGAATATGCCAGGGCGGACATATTTGGCAAACACACTGGGCCTGTTAAGTCACTGGTGCCAATGTGTGTGAGAGTTTGTCATACTAAGTAGCACCAGAATGCGTTGCTGCGTCAACTTCTTCTGTTTGAGTGTGCGTGTGTGTGTTTGGGACATGATGATTAATGAGTCTACAGATGCAAACAGACAGACACTGGAGCTTTGACAAATAAACACTAAATCTCAATCTATTTTTATGTGTTGCACACTTACACGGCATGCTCAGGGTTTCTTTGCTGGAAACTGGTCTTGACAGCGGCACCTGTTTTCCTTTTTAAAGCCCACAGCTTTCGAAAGCTGACATTTCTGCATAATTACATCAGAACTTAGGTTTCCTTATTTCATAATGCATGCAGTCAAAGAGAAATTGCACTTGCAGCCAGGCATTTATACTAGCATATCATTTATTTATTGGTGGACGATAGAGCAACACTTAACAAATAATCAGTTTTTTTTTTTTTTTTTTTTTTTTTGATTAGGTGCAGTTTCCATTAGTAAGTGCAATGGAATGCATATACGTGTCAAAAATATGTATGTGCATTTTGCTTGGTGTAAAAAAAATAATAATAATCAAGAATGAAAGACAAATACAGCTCTCTTTTTCTTGTTCTCTCAAATCCAAATTGTAAATGGAAAAGCTCTCAGAGCAAATAATGGTTTAACAGGATAACTTTGGCTGTTTTAAACTCTGTAATGGATAAAGGAATTGAGGAAAAACTTGGATAGAATTAAAGAAAATACTGTTTGTTGGCAAACATAAGCGAGGGGAAAAAACATTCAGAAATAAGACATCAGTGTTCAAAATTGAAGTCGAAATTGCCCTGGTAACTCTGCCGCACTGCAGTAATGGCGTTTTCACATCATTGTTCTTGTACTCGAGTTTACAACCCAGTGCTTTCACATTGCCTCTAACATCTGTCTTGTTGTAGGCTTCTGTTGATAACAAAATTTTGCTACTCTGCTGTTCTTTTTCTATTATTTTTCATCTTGAAATATTGGTTGCTGACCTGATTCATAATAAATAGTAAAAAGAAGATTATATGGACTTCAACATGGTAAAGAAACATGTACGGCTAACCTCTGTTGATGTCAGCACAATAATAAAAGCATCAAAAGGCTTGACTGCATTTCAGATCATTATTCATTCATGTTTATGAATAATCTGGCATAAATTATCCGTCATACTTCATTGTATGCCTTTATTCATATAAATATAGCCATGACTGCATAGACTTAGTCACGCTGGCACTGACATACCATTCCACAGTCATGAGACTCACTCCGGTTATGGGATGCCTAATCTCTCCCTCTCTCTCTCTCTCTCTCTCTCTTCGAGATATCCTGGGTCGAGTAGTTATTCTTGGATGCTGAGGCAGTATAAAGCTTATTTCCCCTGCTGCAATCTCAGGCTGATAATGGTCTGTCATTAAGGCTGAGGCATGTGGCACAGTGGGAAGAGGTTGAGTTAAACCAGCATCACCACATTAGTTAGAAACAGCTATGAATCTTAACTGCATAGGCCTACATGCAGGAAAAGTTGCAGTGAAGAATTAGATGTCCTTTGCATGCCATAAAACGAACTACATGGACATTGCAAGTTTGCAGTGTGACAAGAATAATACTATAGAATCAATGTTTGTGTAAAAGTATTGGTGCGATTCTTATTTATTTATTCGTTTGTCAAGTGATCTCTGCAGGGTAAGGTGACATTATCATTGAGAAATCAGAATGCAACAACTTTGAGCAGTTTAACTGTTTCAAAATGAGCAGCAACATGGTGTCAGCCACCAGCGAGTGTGCAGATAAGAGTGCTTGTGTGATCAGCCTCGTATGGATATTATAGTTGAATGGATTGCGAGTAGATTGCAAAGTCTTCCATTTTCAGTGTGGCTTGCAGATTTCAGGCAAAATGGTGATGAAATGTGACGGTAATTGTGTGTTGTTCATGTGATTGGCCTACTGATGTCGAACACCTGTTACCGTCATTGAAGTTGCATGCATTCTCCGATGTATGTATTGCATGCAACCATGCAAAGTTTAACATGCTCCAGACAGCTCCAAAAGGCAATAATAGCCACTCTTTAACAGTTATGCATGTGAGTGTTTGTCCTGGTGGCTCTGTGCATGTCTGTTGCTGAGTGCAAGAAAGGACGCATCTGCCCACTCCGTCTACAGCAACCCAATATCTCTAGAAAATAGTTCTGACATGCCATTGCTCTGCTGCTCTTTGATGACCAAATTTGGTCTCTTTATTGAACATTAGTGTGAGGAATAAATATGAACTCAGCTATTAAAGAAATATAATCCTTTAGATGGAAAGTTCACCCAAAAATCCCTTATGTCATTCAAAACCTGAATGAATTTCTTCTCCAGAACACACAAAAGAGATTTTCTGTTTTAAAAAGTGTTGGGGTCCAAAGCAAAGTCGTTTCATGGATGGATTATTTTTTTTTAGTATTTTTGAACTATGAAGATGAGTGAATTCTTTTTCTTTTTTGGCTGAACTATCTCTACGATATGGACAGTTTTGAAAATATTAATCATTTTACGTTTCTTAATTTGACTTGTGCATATTTATACTCTCGTAGAGTCACATATTGTACATAAGGTCATTTTCCATGCTGTTTCCCATGGTTCTTCTGCATTCCGTGCCTGTCATACTTATGATGTCAAACATACATGTAGCACCCGTCCAAATATGTCTCTAACCAGATGGGTTTAGCACACAGACTGTACTCTTATAACGCTAACAGACCTCTTGTCCATATGTCCATACCAGTCTTCTGAAGAGACTGAATTCTTCTTAAGAGAAATGTCTTTGGATTTGTTCTTTGAAGTCATATTTAGAGTGGGGTTTTCGATACGTTTAGTGTTTTCTAAAAATAATGATGTAGTTAACAAAGCAGGAGGAAGATACTTTTGAAAAAAAGGTTGAAAATATTTTTTGTCTTTACAGTGAAAGTCAATTCCCAATGATTTCCATTTTTTGGACAAAACAGCCATTTTTCAGAATTATTCTATTTGTGATTTAAAAAAGGTGAATTAATTTACTTGCCCAATTTTTGTTCCACAATAAAGTAGTGGTTTAATTTTACATTTGCTTTTTTGGCTTATTATTGTGGCTTTCTTTTATATATATATATATATATATATATATATATATATATATATATATATATATATATATAGGTGCATTTCTTCAGTTTGTGAATAAATAGTAATGTGTATGAGATTGGAACAACATGAGGGTGAGGAAATTATGACAATTTCCCTTTTTTTTGGGTGAACTATCCAGTTTAGATTAGAAAAAATTAGTACAATTGATTGATTAAAATGGCAACTGGTTTGTGTGCAATTAAAATGAAGTAGATAACACATTAAATGTTGATGGCTTTTACAGTATCATCTAATCCATTGGGTATCCACTGTTTCAAAGATTATTATTTGAGAAAAACATTTTGAAGTCCTAATGTCATTGATTCAGAAATTATGACATTTCTAAGCATCGCTCAAAGATTTATTTTCAAAGGAGAAGACCCTCATTGCAGAAATGAGTCTCTTTTTCATTTGTCTGACAGGATGCTTTATTGTTTCACTTCTATCGTCTTTTTCTCTTTCTTCCGTGCACACTGGACATGAGCATGCATCATAATAAAGATGATACACATCACATAGCGATGGCCGTCCTTAACGTGGCTGATCTGTCAGTCTCTCCGCGTGGTCTCTGTCGGTAGAGCTGTCCTGCTGTGATAAGCCCTGTGGCATTTTCATCGCTGTTCTGGCTGCACAGACTGCATTTCCATAAGAAAAGACAGTAATCCCACAATGCCGGAGAACTCCCCTCAAAGCCTTTGCCTCATGTTCAAAATTCGGATTAGCAATCTGTCCTCTCAAATCCCTTCAAACTTTCCTGAGCCCAGATGCATCAGGCATTCAGGAGATAACTGGGGTGTGTGAACGGGGACAAGGGAATGTGGGTGACGGTGGAGGTACCTCAACATATCTCTGGTGTCCCTGGGCTAATAGTAGTCATGGTGTAGCATAGATGAACCCTGACCCTAAAAAAAAAAAAAATACAACATAAAAAAACGTTTTACAAAGGTCACTTGCTGTTTCCTGGACCTGTCATGTTATACACCCACATTGTCATCAGTCTACAAATTGGGTTTGTTATCAAATCTTTCTGTGGAGGTTGCTTTATCACATGGTATGTATGCATGTTGAAGATGTCATAGACGTTCTATGAACATCAGAGTTAATGCCATTTTTCATTTTAAAATCAGGCTGTGAAGGATGGAAGTGCATTCTGTTGACTAGGTTATACCAGTTGCATATTTTGGTGTTGTTTCAGTCAGCGCAACATTTTTCTAAAACATTTCCAGTGCACAATAAACTTTAAACTGATAAAAAATAAAATAAATAAAAAATACTCAAAGACAATTAAATTCCAGTCATATGTGTATCCCTCACCACCGTGTTTCATTCACTTTCATTTATTAATGCATTCATTAATTTTCAAATTATTAAATGTGCTGTATACACTACGGTATTTTTTTATTGTATTTTATACTTTAATATTCAAATGAGTAAATATTTTGCCTACCTTAATTATTTTTATTTATTTTTTATTTATAACTTTATTTGGATAAGCAACAAATTGTAGTACATAAAAATAGAAAGCAAATACATCAAGAGATATGATATATTTCTGCTGGTGCTCTCCATGAATCACCTGGACTGAGCATCCAAGCCACATCAACACCCTGACATCACCAATAATGCTCTCATGAGCACAGTAACTACATGCCAAGTACAGTACCAAACACTTGCTTTAATAAAGCTTTAAAGTCAATATAAAGATCAAATTGATCCTGATGTCTTTCTTAAAGGAATAGTTGACCCCGAAAAGACAGTACACTCATCACCTATATGTTGTTCTTTTGTTGACTGAACAAGGCCTGGCGTACAGTATATATCACACGTTGCATGGACTACTTTTATTAATACTTATATTGTGGTTTTGTGTTCTTGCTGAAGCCTGAAACCTCATTATTTTTTCTCATTAAGTATTTTACTTTCTTTTTCATTTAATTTAATTATTATAATTGTTTTATTGTGTTAGAAGTTGAATCTGGATATAATGGGGGATATATATATATATATATATATATAATAAATAATAATGTATAACAAATAAAAAGGTATGTTGCCAAACAACTAAATACAGGAAAATGCTACATCTTCATGCACAAAATCTGAAATGCACAAATCTATGATTTCTATATTTTATTTCAAATGTAAAATGTCAGTCTTTCAAAAGGCCAGAGGACTTGTATGGTAGCAGAAAGTAGACAACAGTCATTTATCTCAGCTAGAGAAAGAGTTTCCTTGATGGTTGATCCTCTCTTGATCTCTCTTTCTTTCTCTTTTGAGCAGAAATCCTTGGTGTGTTTTTTTCTCTCTCAGTATGATTCTAAAGTTGAAGGGAAATGCAATCAGCATTACTGCATCTAAAAGATAACTATTTTCAAATGAAGCTTTCAGCTCAGACAGTCCTAAGATTGGCAAACACTCTTTAGGTAAGAGTTGGATTATTTAAATGTTGGCTTTCATTGAAACAGTATGTGCTGGGCTAATTTCACTCACGCTAGGGTGCTGAAACTAAGCCGTGATCCACTCGATTTCGTCAAATACTACAAATCTCTACAAATCCCACTTTACTCAACGATGACTGGGGTGTTATGAATGATCTGTTTTGGAGAGGTTTAAAAGCCTGTCTTTGTAACTTTGGAACTAAATATGCAAAGAATCTTGTTGCTATTATCATATTGCATGCTATTTTCCCTTGCGAAAGATAAATGATTTAGAAAACTCTTAGGAAATAATTATAATTAATCACGACATGTTAGGAGAATATGGATAATGCAAATACCCCCCCCCCCCCCCCCAAACACATTTCTTTAGGTGAGAAGAGAGAGCAAATATATATTTTTTTGCACAAAAAAGCCATTATGTTGTATGAATTGGTGTATTTTTTATTTTACATACATTTTTTTTTTTATTTTTAATGAAAAGAATTTGATGCTTATAGAAGGTGTAATTGTCAGGTTTTGTTCTCAGTCTTTATAGAGTGTGATAATTTTTCTATTTGGGAAAAATGATGCCCTAATTATAGCTTTGAATAGTTGGCTTATTAAATTGATGTAATCCAATATTCTCATTAACATGGAGTTTAAATCAGTGTAGTTAAAATTATGAATTAAATATTGACCTAATTAAATACACAGCAGTCAATTGGAAGGAGATATCTTGTGTTCAGACAACATGAAGAAGCATTTGGTTAAAACTATGTAGTTCATTGTATACATTGTTCAGAAATAAACTTGGAGAATTTGTAATGCTCAATAATATGGCTCCAGCATAAACGTAAATTCCGTTTTAAAGAGCCAATCATCTGGAATTTATGTTTTGCTTTAAACTTCAGTCTTTCTCTAGTAAAGGAAAGATAGGGACTCTACTATGCCCATTACCTTCAGAAGCTCACCAAGACTCACTTGCTTTAAATGGCATTACTATCATTCTCTCTGCTCCATGGGGTGCGGTAGATTGCACTAGAAAGTAATGTGGCTTCTGGCATTTCTCCAAACCACATTTGCACACATTGTATCGTGCAGCTGTATACAATGCTAATATCTTATCATTCTGGGCACATCTTCGGTACACTTGTGTTTGAGCTCTAATGAAGCCTAATGTTTCAACAGCATCTAATGGAGGACAAATGCACTCAGGGCCACAGAATTAGCATAGAATCACAGACCGCGCTCACCTAGCCATTGCTACAGAGATTCATTAGCCAGGGTAAATGTTAGGCCTAACTCCTCTCTGTATTCGCTAATTAGCACTGAGTGCTGAGACAAGTGGGCCTAAATGATTCTGCTTGTCCAAATCGGGGATAAATGCAGCAGTAGAATATTATTATTAAGACCTCTATTATTTATATTATGTTATTATAAAATTAATTCTCTTCAGGATGGCTGCTGTGACTGCTGTCTCTGCCACAGTTACATAATTGATATATTTAGAATCGTTTTCACTTTGTGTTGTAAAGTTACTTAATTTTCAATCTTATTTCGTCCTCCTTTTTTTTTTTGCCACACATTCACCATCTGGTCTGTATTCACCCCCTGGTAGCCAGATGTTTTTCAGATGTTCTTTATCAGTGCATGCTCATGAAGTACAATTTTGTTTTTTTTGTTTTGTTTTTTTTTATTGCCATTAATGATTCCATTAAGGAACATCCATGGGACCTTGGAAAAAAGTCCTAAATGGTGGGAAAGGGTTCTTTAGATGATTCAAATGTTTTTCACACTAAGAATATTTTAATAACTTTCCACTGAGAGCTACTTTGTTGAACCAAAAATGGTTCTTATGTGGCATTGTTTGAAACTTTTATTTTTAAGAGTGTTGATGGTCCTCAAGGTTCTCTTCTAGCATTTATAGTTCCATGAAGAACCTTTAACATCATAAGACAAAAGTTAAAAGAAAAAAAGTTATTGAAATGGTTTTCAAACTAACAATCGGTTGTTGTAAGATCTATTCACTGAAAAGTTCTTCTGTAGCACTGTTGTGAAAACCTTTATTGTTTAACATCCATTGAACTTTTGCAGTCTATAAAGGGTCCTTTATAATGGGAAAAGGTTTTTTAGACTAAAATCTCCTCCAGTCTAAGAAAAAAGTTATTTAACTGTTATCTGAAAAGTTCTTTGACTAACCCGTAATGGTTCTTCTATGGAATCACCCCCCAAAAAACCTTTTTGGAACCTTTATTTTTAAGAGTTAAAACAATTTTCGCTTTTCTTTAAAGAATCAGCTGTTAAACTTGCCCTTTCTCTTTCAGGACTTTCCCATTTAAAATTAGTCTTGTTGTTTATCCATACTCTTTTGACAGATAGGAGAGTTAACTGCCTAACGTTCTTATATAGGTTTCTTTCCCTGCCTCTTTTCTCCTCTTGAATCCATCACTTGGGAGACAATAGAACAATGGAAGCCAAGGTCTTGATGGGCGTTAGAGGGGGAAGGTTTTGAGAGTTTTGGGGGTGCGGTGTGAGCCCAGTCAGTCTTTGAGCTCTCGAATAAGAAACAGAGTTCACAGCGGCGTGAATGCAGGGCCATCCCTTCCTCTGTGGTGGCGGTATAGGTGGAAGTCTGGTGGTTTTGTTGTCATTGTCCACAGGTTAAGCTCTCTGGGTACGGCAACACAGAGGCTGGGTTTTCAAGTGCACTGGAGTGTAAAACTTCACCAGGTTTATGGAGGATTGTTTCAAAGTAGGATTTAGAATGCAAGGAGGAGGGGATAGATATATGCGTGTGTGGGACCTGATTTTCTTCTTTAAAAAAAGGATTAAGTTGCATTTTCCAGTGTCAATAACATTTTATAATGGGGTTTGTCTTCGTTCCCCGGGGTCGTTCATAAGCTGTGTCACCCTCACTTTCTCATGTTGAAAATTTCATTTACACTGAAGCCTTTAATGACTGTAGTTTGAGTTATTTATCTATCTTTGGCTCACAATGAAACTTAATAGTGAAAAATTGCCACATTGTTTCTTGTGACTGAGTTTATATCCCACTATTGTACTTTATTTCTTATTTTAACTTCATCTCATGTTTGCCTTTTTACATTTTTTATGGATTTCCATAAAACATAGTGCCGAAATTGTGCAAAAACTATATGTCCTAAAAAATCAAATGGTGAAATATATTAAAGTTGACTTAAGCTTGCAACTAATTTAGCATTTTTCATTAATACCTGTAATGTTAATTTCTGAAGCCTTTGAATGAAAGTGGAACCTGGAGCCACAGTTGTACTGATGGAATCAGATGGAATGGATCAGATGTAGGATTTTAACAAAATTATTCAAGAAGCAAATACATCCCCTTTGTACTTTAAACCACTTGCTAATGCAGGTGGCTCATTCTATTTTTTTTTTTTTTTGTTCTCTGAGAGAGGCACTTATTGTTCTTGTTTCTCATTGTGCCAAGTTTCCAGCATTTTAATGAACGTGTCATTGCATGCCATTGTTAGTACTGACGCTGTTCCATACTAAAATGCAGATGCTTAAGGGATCCGGACTGCTGATGTTTCCTGTGGCTAACGCTAATGGCTGTTACCATCCAACACACACACATGTTGCAAATAGCTCATAGGTGCTTCAACCACTGCCGACATCTGCCTTTCAGTGAGGTCTAATTTAGCTTTGCTTCTAGGAGGTCAGAGAGCAGAGAAGTGGAAGTTGCGGTTCTAGATCCATTTTGAAAGTATTAATGCAACATCCCAGGGAAACAAAAGTGTACTGCGCACCAGACCACAATGGACGGTGAGTTGGATGATGTTTGATTTATGGCATATAAACGAACTCATTCGTTGTGTTTCACAAAGAGAGGTTCAAACAGACTTGAGTGGAAAGAGGCTATAAAAAACAGTTATTGAGGCACATTAGCCAAGAAAAAATCCATTAGCACCAATCAATCGCCCATTATCTTCTATTTTCTTGTAATTGGGCCTGCGAAGGGTCCTGATGGCTTGTGTGATGGACGATAGTAAATCTATCTCTTTGTGTCAATGTAGCTCTCACACTGCAAAAGCCAGTCCAGTGAGAGCCGTGCTACTTCACACGAGTTTCAGTGCAAAAAAACAAAAACAAGAACAACAGTTTTTATTCCTCCAGAATTGTGTTTCAGGCCGATTGTTCTCTTTTCTCACTGTTTCCAGCTGTAATGAAAGGCTGGGGTTTGCAGTGTATATGCAGGCCAATAGGAAGCCCTCCTCTTTAGCATATGAAGGTAATTCTCTTTTTCAGAAGGGCATTATTGAAATGAATCAGCCTCCTCCTTCCTCTCCTCTGCCTATGAGTCTTTTCTTCATAGTCATTACTCAGTTAATAACTCAACTGGACCTTAAATAGAGATTTGGGCTCATTGTTGA